>NW_027187783.1:0-63081 GCF_041381155.1 Argopecten irradians
CCAACTACAACACCAACAACCACAACCACCACTCCATCAACCACAACTACCAATCCAACAACCACAACTACAACACCAACAACCACAACCACCACTCCAACAACCACAACTACAACTCCACCAACCACAACTACCACTCCAAGAACCACAACTACCACTGCAACAACTACAACCACCACCACTCCAACAACAACAACTACCACTCCAACAACCAGAACTACAACACCAACAACCAGAACCACGACTCCAACAACCACAACTACCACTCCAATAACTACAACTACAACACCAACAACCACAACTACCACTCCACCAACCACAGCTACAACACCAACAACCACAACCACCACTCCAACAACCACAACTACCACTCCAACAACCACATCTAGCACTGCAACAACTACAACCACCATCACTCCAACAACCACAACTACATCTCCGACAACAACTACCACTCAAACAATCACTACTACAACTCCAACAACCACAACTAAAACACCAATAACCACAACTACAACACCAACAACCACAACTACAGCTCCAACTACCACAACTACAACCCCAACAACCACAACTACAGCTCCAACTACCACAACTACCACTCCATCAACCACAACTACCACTCCAACAACCACCACCACCACAATCACTCCAACAACTACAACCACCATCACTCCAACAACCACAACTACATCTCCGACAACCACAACTACCACTCCAGCAACCACAGCTACATCTCCGACAACTACAACTACCACTCCAACAATCACTACTACATCTCCGACAACTACAACTACCACTCCAACAACCACCACCACAATCACTCTAACAACTACAACCACCACCACACCACCACTCCAACAACCACAACTACCAATCCGGCAATCACAACTACCACTCCAACTACCGTAAAGGAAACCACCACTAGCACACCAATAAAAGACAGCACAACTACAACTGTATCCGATACCACTACATCTGTTTCTACAACACAACAATCAACTACGGTGTCAGGTTAGTAATTTTTGGAACAACATAATACGACGATATGTTTCTCTCGTGGTTTGATTAACACATATATCGTTATTTTCTTACTCTCACTTCGTTCTATAGATGATCTGACATCACCTGATTGAGGGTCATGTTCCGATGACCTTGTTATATTGTCCAATCAAATTACTTTTCAGATAGAATACATAGGATACAATTATTCTCAGAGCTTGCAGATTGTTTGTAGTATGTAGTATGTAGCCGAACTATAGACGTTAAAATAAAAGGTAAAAGAGAAAAGGTGGCCAGAACGAGGCATAAATTTGCTGTCTGATCCTCTATGTGTTTCGGAGTGAGATTAAGGATTTGTACTCTTTCTCATATTTAATTGAATTTCTTACATATAATCGTCTTTCTCATATTGAAACCGAATTCTCATAATGAATCCATTTTTAATATTGAATCCACTTCCTCATATAAATCTTTTTTTTTCATATTGAATCAACGCCCTTATATTTAATCCATGTTCTCATATTGAATACACTTTGACATATTTAATACACTTTCTCTGATTTAATTCACTTTCTCATAATGAATCCGCTTTATTATAATGGACTCGCTTTTTCATAAATAATCTGCTTTTTCATATTGAATGCACTGGTTCATATGGAATCCGATTTCTTATATAAAATCCACTTTCTTATATCGAATCAGCTTTCTTACATTTGTATAAGAAGTATATAATGGTGCTATTGTATAAACATAAAAATCTATTTACCCCTACTAATACATCATAGAGCTCAGAGGTATATCATAGCTGTAAACGTGAAACGTGCTGCTGTTCAATTATTTGGGGGAATTTAACATTCCTTATTGTTTTTCCTGTATATGACAAACATTTCCAAACCTGGTGTGGGCTAATAATTTGTTTCTTTTTTTTTGGTTCGGCACTAAATTGTTCATGTCCATTAAGGATATTTCTTGTTAATATAAAGTTAGCAGCTCCAATAAGCAGATTTTGTAACTCCTTTAGTCAAAATGAGATTCAAATGCAATCATTTTTATAAGGGGGAACTCAGTAAATATCCTCGGCTGCGTTTTAATTCGGCTCCTATTTAAAAAACAACAACGTCAACTTTGATGATGTCGGTGATTTTGTTTTCAGACGAACTCGTGAAGATACTGATAATTGGCGCGGTAGTAGGAGTGGCAGGCTTACTGGTTATAATACTCATCGCTGTCTGTATATGTCTCATCTGTCGGAAGAAACAGAAGAATAGTCCACATAATGGTTCAGCATCCCCAGCTGTTGATAATCCAACTTACGTACCGGTAAGTACAATGTACATTTTTTCTCCTTTCCTGTTACGAAATTGTCGCCAAACTCTAGTACCCACTGTGGTGGTATGTCTCCAAGATCAAAGACTTTGCAAAAGAAGGGAGGAGTGTAACGGGATTGGACTGCGTCTATCATAGATGACCAGGTAGCTCAGTGGTAAAACATTCGGCAAGTGTTTGGAGGTCCCGGATTGGAATCCCGGTCTGGCCGCTAAATAATTTCCTCTCCTCTCACCAAATTGTAGGCATTGTAGACACACACAACTTTGACGTGCCTACAAATGCTGTTCCGTCCATTCTTTATGAAATGACTTATAACAATACTCAAACGTTATAAATTTTTTATTAAATATAGTTTTGCAATTTTAATGGTAAAGCAATTGACATTCGGTATCTGTAACTGTATTATAATTACTGTGAACGGGTTTTTTTCCGTGGCTTTTACATTTTGTTATTTCAGTTCCATACCAATTTAATGGATTGGAACACTGAATTGAAATATATTTTAATATTATCAGAGTAATTAACATTTAACTGTGATAAACATTAGCGAATTAACTTTATTCGCGAAAGTAAATCGCACGCAAAAGTAAGTTGGTTTTCAGTACTTTTCTGACTGTTATATGTTGAGACAACAATAGACCCGCACAAGAATGCCATATTGTATTCAATTTATTCAAAACCAACATGGTCAGAGCACCAAATATGTAAAACGATGAATAGCCATGTTGATTTTGGTGTGAGGAGTGAACTACCAAAAGTGTATTCAAGTATAGGTTTCAGATGTAAAGAATTAGGACAACTCGTTCATGCAGTGTTTTTTAACAAAGATAATTCAAGATAGTTGTTTTATGAAATGGGATTTTTTCTGAACATATAGTTAAACTTGCTCTGTTGATCTAGCCTTACGCAAAGACCTCCTTATGACAAATGGCTATCTTTCATTGTTACATTGTCGGTGTAGCATTAGGCATCTTAATTTGTTATTTAATTGCAGGATATGTATAACGGCAAGTTCCCGTCACGATCAGCAGCCCCGACACCTGTCATGTTCAACAGCCCATACTTATCTGAACAGAGCCCTATGGCATCACCCCAGGTCCGCAATGGACGTGCGCAGACACCTGCACTGTTTCCTTCCAATCATCTCTCACCTGCGACACAGAAATTGTACCCTGTTCTTGGCGGATATACAAACCACGCCTTACATATCGAAAATGAAGCCAACCCTAATAACCACCACCAGCCTTACACGGACTTTCACACAAGATATTCACATTGATTTTAGGATGGATTTATTTAGAAATTTGGTGCAACATCAGATGTCATGACGTTGTGGATTGAATAATAGAGTATTATGTCACAGTCCAATTTTGTGTCGCTAAAAATGGAATTGTTGTGCCAATCACAAAGTATAACATAATGTTGATGTGTCAAGACAAATATGTCTTATTTTTATTTCATTTTTTTTTTTGGGGGGGGGGAGGATGGGGAACAAAAACAGAATGAGTCTCACAACGTCAAATCCGTATGAATATAGGCAAATGTTTTTGGGGACAAAAGAAGAGTGATGGTCACAAAGTTCGTCATAACTACGTCTAGTCATATTTTTATTTAACCTATTTAACTCACATAAAATTATATATTTCCTGCTGATGCTGAATCCATTCTAATTTCTTTTTTATTAAATCTCAATGTTGATATTTAATGTGTAGAGACTGCAACATTTTGTAAGGTAACTACATATTGAATGAATATGATTCCACGAAGCGATTATGCAGCAAGTTATGAAAATGAAATCACACAAAATCAAACTGTTTATCAAATCTATTTACTAATTAACTATCTATATGTTGTCTTCTTGTTGAATGCCTAGCTTCATTATTTTAATGTGTCCATTCTAATCAATGACTTTACACGTTGTATATTCCAATTTGTATACAATTTCCTTAAAAAGTGTTAAAAACGTTTAAGGAATATTTATTTTTGGTAAAAGGTTTGCACAATATTTATGATTTTGAAAAACTATTGTTTTATATTTACCAAATCAGAATATTCATACTAAGTATTTTTATGATATAAATATGATTGTATTGAATGAATGTGTAAAAGTGAAAATAATTGTATGATATAACGGGAAAAATATACATAATGTTAATACGCTATATGTTACTTGGCTGACGGAGCATGCTTCTTTGGACCAGTCGGTATAGTAGTGCCGTAGTGTTTGCACACTAGAGACCCGGGTTCGATTCCTGGTCGGGATTTCAACATGGGTATCTATTTTCCCCTCTTGTTCTATGCCGTCTTTGCATATTTCAAATTTAGCTCCCTTGCGTGTAGGTATCTATTGTTTCGTCATTATTTTGTGAGCGCAATGTACGTCGTTTTCTCAGGAAAGTATGACGTTACGCTAGCAAACACATGACGTAATATTCAAAACCCGCAAGGGCAGATAACTCTGCAATATGCAAATACAGAATTATTGTTTATGTTAATAAACATGACTTATAAATGTGTTGATATCACATAATGATATGCAAGTCAAAGTCCTATACTGTCTCAAATCTAATTCTGTTTTCATACTATGCATCTCTGCTGGTCGGAGATGCATTAGACTAGCAATATTATCACTAAATATTGTTGTTTATTATGATAATTTTTAATCAGAAATCCATTATTATTCCAATTTGTTGGTTCACATTTTTGTTCACATTATTTACGATGATAAAAGAGAAAATGAAATATTTGTCACAGAGTAAGAGAAAGTAACCTAATTATCCTTTTCTTCAACTATGTGATAGATAAGAAATACCTGTGTCACGTGTCAACAAATTGGTGTTTCCTTTCCAAACATACACAAAATAAAATGCTATTCTTGAAATTTTATTCTGAAAAAAAATATTTATAACTAACTGTATTTATAATATCTCAGATTGCAAAGTAGAAGAGCGTAACTGATTGACATTGATATTTGGAAAAAAAGTTTAAATCTATACTGTAAGTCATCGAGTAGTATCTTGATAGAGCTCGAGCGCAAATCAATTATTACGGGCATACTTGTATATGAATACACTATTGTCAGTAAGATAATAACGATGACACGAAATATTGTATACGCCGAAATGGTGCACAATACTTTTGCGCATGATATATTAATTTTGTTTAGATATTTTTCATAGCAATTGCACAGCTTTTTTCGGAACTCTGTCCGTGTTTTTTTTTTTCTGAAAGAAAACGTGTTGCATTGTTGCTCTCTAAAAATGAATAAATATGTCAAAAACAATACAAACAATTAGCTGTTACAAGAAAAGAAGATATAAGTAATTTGAGGATTTTGTTTTTTAAATTTGCGATTCCCTTCTGCAAATGTAACTTACAATAAATATCAAATATAGAGCTTTATAAGAAGTGCCTATCTGATTTGGTTTTATTTTTTTCCAATTTCCGAATTAAAGTGTAACCTCAATATCTATCATCTGACACCCTGACTGTAATGTAACTCACATGTATTAAGAAATGTTATTTAATTTGTTATAAATTTAATGTTGTATGTGCCGGTCACATTAAACTGTGTGTATTTATTTAATAAAATGTTACAGATAAATGGGTTTTTTTTTCGTTTTGACATTTTAAGGTAGCTCCATACTTTTGGGAAAACCCATGTCATTTTTTTCTAACAGGTCTTATTTTCTTGCATTTTTCATGTAGATTTCAAATCTGTAAAGATAAATGGGTGTTCTTGAACTACTTTTTGAGATATTTGAGCTTGAAATATACCATTCATGCAAATTTGCTGACCGAAAATAGAAAAATTCATAAAATTATGTTTTCTATAATATTAGGGTGAATGTAGTCTCGATCCTGTTGATTTTTTGTCCTTAATTTCTTACGATAGAACAATATACAAAACTATTTTATTTTTACAAATGCTAACTAATTTTTGTTATTTCCAAGGACCGTTTCTATACGTAATTATCATGTTTTGCCATATTTTCGCCCGTAAAAAATCAATGAATAGGCCGGAAAGGAAATGAAAACCCATGTCAATTTCACAATATTTGTATATGATATGCCCAAGGTAATATGTTTTTCAAATATCATATAAAAACACGGGGTCCTCGATCAAAATTTCACAATTTTGTAAGCTTGAAGTTTGTAACTCGCAACCCTACCCCCATTTCATCCAGTGCTAAGATGGGTTATATTTGACTATTTTTTGAAAATCATGCCGCAAAAAAAACATTCCACATCAGTTCATACGTTTTTGTGATATTATATCTGGTTTATGTCTGGAGTTGTTTTTATGATTTTCTCCGAATTGTGTGTTTAAAGGAAATCCGTATGCGATTTTTTTTAGAATTCCGGAATTTCGGTCCGGCCGGGTCCCCTCTTATGATTTATAGCGACAAACGGCACTTCCGGTGTTTAAAAATCCATTCCCATTTACGACAGGGACCGCAAAAACCTCAGAGATACCATATAATTTTCACTTCACTGCTTTTATTTGATTTGTTTAATGATTTTAAACATTCAATAATCTATGTAGAAAATTTTCACCTATTGAAAAAATATCCAAGTGTGATGTCGTATCGGAAACCATTCTGGAATTCAAAACAACCTCCGCAACTTCCGGTATAGCGTCATATGAATTGGCGCGATTTTCAAAAGTATGGACTTACCTTAACATCACAATATAATGTGATATTTTATGTTTATCTTTTAGCCTCATAGTTTAGAGAATTCTCATAAAAAAAAAGGCTACCAATCAATCAATCGATTAACGAAAGTATGTTGCAATTCTATCACATTACGGCCATGTAAGCCATGTCAAACGATCTTGACATGAATACTAAAAGACACACTTGTAATAACAATATTATGACGTCGCATTTACTAATGACGTCATGGTCTAAATATGACGTCGCACGATTGTCTCCGGTAGACGGAAGCGTCAAATCCGAGTGTGATTTCGCCACTGTAATATTTACAAATATAAAATATTTTAGTTAGAATATATGTTCATATCGATCAATTTTAGAATATTTCAATATTCGTTCATATAAGCTCAAGAAATCAAAATAAAACTACCGCTAATATAAGAATATTTGCAGTAAGCAGCATATTTTAAAAATAATCTCATAGTAGGAGACAAATATAGCCAAATAATAATGAAAAGATTCTTTCATCCCTTTTCTCTATCCAAACGCTCCTATAGGGAACAACCAACCAAATAAAAAAGACCTTCGAAATGGCCCCTGTGTATACAAGATTGAGCCCAGGATAGAATTTTAACCCGGCCGCTGATTGGCTGGCTAATCATGAATTTCAAAAGTAAAAATGTTTTCTGACAGGTAATTATTCCTAGAAAACCATAATATCAATTTGGAAATTCATATTGAGATTTAGGTTCAAAATATCAATTTTGATAATGAATAGGTAAAAACATTAGAATTTCCGGATTTTTTAGTGCAAAATGCGCCTGATTTCAATAAAGCTACCCTGGTTGGAGTTTGAGCAGAAGGACCCAAACTTTTTTTTCTATCTAGTGTTATATGAGAACCTAGACTTTATTTATATAGAACACAATAGCTAACTAATATTCCTTTGTTTTAATGATCCAGTACAAAACGTTAACAAAGTTTAACACTGTGGTCTATGTAAAATTATTTAGTTGGTTGCTCTCTATACACAAAGTGCAATGCTAAAAGGCAAGTTCGGTAAAAGGAAATACGCTTTTCTAAGTTTGACAAAACCCCACCGTTTTCTATCAAGGGAGTTAGTGAAGTGATGTTTTTCTATAGCAATCACAACACAAAATGATACGTGCAGGCATGACCCATTAACGTTACCCTGGATCAAGGGAGGGTGGAGACAAAGTGAACGCTGGCAGACAGAGGGTACCTCAGAGGACACATGCTGAAATTGAGGATTAGGTCTTGACAGGAAATAAAAAAAAACACTTTTTATTGTCGATGGAACAAAGATATTACTGTATTGGGATAGACTCAGCAACGCTTCTTTAACACAAAGTAACAGTAGAACTGTTGATGTGGAGTTGTCATATCAAACAAAATACAAGTAGACAGAAGTTTTCTTAGCTGCCATGCCGTCCACATCTTTATTCAAAGAGAGGCTTGGTTACATATAAATTTAGGAATAGCGAATCATAGAAATTATATTCCGGATCTCGATATTTTACGGAACGAAATTAGATAATGTTCAACATCCCTTTTTCTTTAAAAAAAAGACTATCTAAGGTAGCACTGAACATATATAACTTTAACTTGAAATATTTGGTTTACCATAAACACATCTATGATAATGTCTCTTGACTAGCAGATATATATGACTAGAAGTTAATAAATAAAGGTATTACAGTAAACTTACTGAACTTGTGTTCTCCGACTTATTATTATTATTTTTAACAGTGTCCTTCACATAATTTCACCGGCAGTATAAAATGCCCTGTTCAAACAAGTCTTTAGAACCTTTTAAACACACTAACTAACTCGCGTTTTCGTTTAACCACGTCATTTTCCTCGCGACCATGGTTCAAATCTGGGAGGAGCGTACGCGTTCGTCGACCGAATACCATCTCGTTAGGACTGAGTCCTGTATCCTGTCTAGGCACGTTCCTTAGTTCCATAAGGGCCTCGTATTGGTCCTTTCTGTTTCTGGTACATTTTATCATAAGATGTTTGATCACTTTTACTGCTGCTTCAGCCTTGCCGTTCGCTCGCTGATGCTGAGGAGATGACGTCACATGGTTAATACCCCATGTCTTGGTAAAGTGTTGGAATTCTCTAGAGGTAAATTGTGGTCCTCCATCTGACACAATTATTGTTGGAATTCCAAAATGAGCGAATTGTTTCTTCAGAACGTTCACGACAGCAGTTGAGGTTACCTTTGAGAGGTAATCAACCTCTATGTAGTTGCTGTAATAGTCTACAGTTATCAGATATTGTCTCCCTTTTATCTCAAATAGATCCATACCTAACTTTTTTTTCCATGGCTTGTCACCATCATTATGTTGTTTGAGTGGTAGTTTCGTAGACCGAGGTGCCATCTCTTGACATGCCTCACAGGTTTCCACCATCTGCTTTATTTCAGTTTTCATACCGGGCCAGTATACTGTACCTCTGGCTCTCCTCATAGTGGCGTCTAATCCAACATGTGATTTGTGAAGCTTAGATTTGATGTCAGCTCGTAGTGATTTGGGTACGATGACAGCTTCTCCTTTCACTATCAAACCATCTATAATCCCCAGAGTGTCTCTTACATCGAAGTAGGGCTTACAAGGATTTTGAGTAGTCTCCCTTGTTTCTGGCCATCCAGTTTCTATAGTGTTCATTAAGGTTTGAAGATCAGGGTCTGATGATGTGGCGTCACATATTTCTCTTAGCCATTTGTCTGAAATGTCCTCATTGACCTCTATGTTCATGATGCGAGGTCTAGCTTCGTCAAGATATGCTCTGCTCAGAGTATCAGCAATGACAAGTGATGTCCCTTTAAGGAAACGGAATTCTACATCATACCGGTAGAGTTTCATGATGATATCCTGAAGCCTCCTTGGGGCACTGCTAAGTGGTTTCTTCAGTATTGACTCCAACGGCTTGTGACCATTTTCAATTACTATTTTCCGGCCATATGTATACTGGTCAAACCGTTCTGCACCATATAGGGTAGCGAGTGCTTCCTTTTCGATTTGTGCCCACTTCCTTTCCGAGGAAGTAAGTGCTCGGGATGCATACTCCAATGGTTTTCCATCCTGCAACATAACAGCACCGATACCATCTTTGCTACTGTCAACCTGGATTACTAACTCCTTGTTGGGATCATAGTATGCTAAGACTGGTGTAGATGTGAGTGCCTGTTTTACAGTAGAGAAACATGCATCATGTGTCTTTGTCCACTTGAAATCTACATCTTTACGTGTAAGTTCACGAAGTGGTTCTATCATTGTCGAGAGAGAAGGTAAGAACCTAGCCATGTATTGAACCATACCACAAAATCTTCGCACTCCTGGAGCATCAGTAGGACTGGCCATTTTCAGAATGGCCTCAACTTTCAGAGGGTCTGCTTTAATACCATTGGCGGTAATGGTATGTCCATGAAAGAGTATTTCCTTGAGACCTGTAGCTTTCTTCTCTTCATTAAGGACTATGTTTCTTTCTTCACATCGCTGATAAAGAATCTCTAGTTTCTCTTTGTTGTCCTCCAGAGCGATTGCGTCTGATGCGCCTTTTCCTACAACAATGATATCGTCAGCTATGGCGAAAATACCATCTAGTCCTTCTAGGGCTTCGTTTAATTTTCTCTGGAAGATTTCACTAGATACCTTCAGTCCAAAAGGTAGTCGAGCCCATCTATATCGTCCAAATGGAGTAATCATGGTTATATATTCACTGGATTCTTCGTCCAGGCGTATATGCCAAAAAGCCTCCTTTACGTCTAGTTTACTAAATACGCGGGCATTGTTCAACTTTGGCAAAACATCGTCAATTGTCGGTAGTTTGAAGTGCTCTCTTTGAAGGGCTGTGTTTAGTACTTGGGGGTCCAAACAGATCCTAAGTTTTCCGTTTGCCTTATGGGCCACCGCCATTTGACTTACCCAAGGTGTAGGTTTGGTAATTGGTATCAAAATCTGTCTCTCCACCAGACTGTCTAATTCAGCCTTGACTTGATCTTGGAGTGAGATTGGTAGTTTTCTACAAGGTAGAACTTTAGGTTTTACCTCAGGGTCAAGAGTAAGAGTTGCCTCCCCTAGGTCACCCAGTTTGTTAACAGTTGATGATTCCACTTTTCCAATGAACCGTTCATTGTTTATAGTGACTAGACCCAATTCTTGTATGGATCTTAACCCAAGAATGTTCTGTAATATATTATTGACTACAACAAATTTCACAGACTGTCCCTCTCCTGTTTTAGGATTCGTGACCATGAGTTCCGTCTCTCCCAATGGTTTGAGTGTGCTCTCATTAAACATGTGTAGGGTGAGAGTTGTTGGCTGAACTTGTTCTCTCCGAACATATCTTTGGTTGATGGTATTTACATCAGCTCCACTGTCTAGCTGAAATTTCACAGAATTCTCATTTACAGTCATGGAGGCAGTAATTATGTTCTTACTCTGTTTAATCGCGACAGAGTGTAACCACTGGTCGTTTCCATCTTCGTCGAAATCAGAGTTTTCTCCCTCCACACCGACGACATGAAGATTTTTCTTTTTGCATTTAACTTTGAAGTGGTTTCGTCCATTACACTGGGTACATGTCTTTCCCCATGCTGGGCATGCCTCCTTTTTCATAGTGTGTGTCCGTCCGCAAAATTTACACTCTCTGACAGTTACACTAGCATTTGATTCCCTGTAATTAGGCCTACTGTTCATCGGTTGTTTTTTGTGTCCCTTAACATTGGGCTTGGTAGTGGCTTTCAGTTTGTGTACTTTAGAGTCTTTATAGGCAGGTTCTTTCATTTGACTCACCTGTCTATTTGCTTGTTCATAAGTTGACATATTTTGATTGCTCTCTTGAGGGTAAGGTCGTCATCACGTAGTAGCAGTTGCTGTACTTTTCCAGTAGCGCTGAAAACTATTTTGTCCCTTATCATCCTATCTTCCTGTGTCCCAAAATTACAGGATGCTGCGCGTGATCTCAATTCAGTCAAAAATTGATCAAAAGGCTCAAAATACTGTACAGTCCAAAATTTGTGGGACTCGGCGACCTCGTTTTGTCTAGGATTACAGTAATCTCTAATTTTGTTGAAAACATCTACGGGGTTATTCTTATCCATCCCGTCTTCCCACGTAAAGTGATCGTATGCCTTCAATAGGGCCTCCCCTCCACAATTAATTATTGTTGCGGTTTGTATTTCGCCGCCCATCCGTGAGATTCCACTCGCGGTTAAGTATATTTCGATATGCCGTTTCCATGTTTTGAAATTCTCCGACACATTTCCTGAATGAATGTTTAATTCGGGGGGGTAAACGTAAATTTGTGTTGATATGCTGGGTTGCCGGTACAGCCATTGCCTCGGCTGCGGGAAGGAAAACCTCTTGACCTTCTTCACCCATTATTTCATAGATTTAGTCATAGAACAGTTCAACACTTACGTTGTACGAAGTACAGTTCATAGCATACGACCGTCACCGCTGCCACCATGTTGATGTGGAGTTGTCATATCAAACAAAATACAAGTAGACAGAAGTTTTCTTAGCTGCCATGCCGTCCACATCTTTATTCAAAGAGAGGCTTGGTTACATATAAATTTAAGAATAGCGAATCATAGAAATTATATTCCGGATCTCGATATTTTACGGAACGAAATTAGATAATGTTCAACACTGAAAAAAAATCACAGAACTTTTTATCTATACAATTATCCACTTATGAAGGGTACTGGCTTCAGCCAACGTTATAACGTAATACAACTGTGACGAAGTCCGATTCCGTAAATATGTATAACGTTTTGTCAGCGAGTTTTCTTTGACGCAATGTTACTCAAATGCAAATTGTTTTTTTTTAGAAAAATTAAGATCTTTAAAAGAGGATTCATTAAAAGGCAGCATCGTAAGACGTTCACTCAGTTGTAATTAGCAGTTAATATATAATCAACGCATAGTTTTAACCGTTTATACATAATCAAGTTAAACGTCATAATAGGAAACGTCGCACTGATTATTTAGACCTGTCATACCGTTTAATACTTAGTCTTAACTGAAACTTATAGAGATTTATATCAAACGAGTTTAACACTTAAACAGGACCTAGAATGAAAACCAGATGAGATAGTCGGTTTGTTTACACTAACGCACTTTAAAAAGATGTTCGTTTTGGTAATTTCAAAACCATTACAAGAGTACTCAATTTGGAATGTCATTATGATGTTCGGGCTTTCGTTTAGGAACAAACTCGAATAAACTTCCGAAAATCAAGAAGTGTGTCCAATGTATATCCAATAAACGGGCCTGTCTTACCAGTAACAAGACTTAAACGTGTAATCCATGAATAAGATACATTTTACAGTATAATTACCATATCATATACACCATCACTATCCGAAGTGTGATGTTATTAATTAATAAAATCGGATCATAATCCCCTAAAGACCATCAGTTCCAGATTTAAACTTAAACGGAACTGATGTTATTCAGTAGATTCCGTTTAACTTATTAAACTAAACCAGACCCGCAGTTCCGTTTAAGTAAAATAATACTAGGCCAATCGAGCGGAGTTAAATTTAATTCATTATTTCTCTAACTGCATTTGGACTTAGATTACCTCTCTTTTATAATTAGGATTCGAGCTTAGAGTTGCGATCCTACAGTTTTTAAGTTAGTTCAATTTTTAAACGGAACTGAACCTAGACCCGAGTTCCGTTTAACTTAAACGGAACTAGGAACCAGACCCGAGTTCCGTTTAAGCTTATACGGAACTAGGAACCAGACCCGAGTTCCGTTTAAACAAACATACTGGCCAACGAGCGGAGTTCCGTTTATTAGGATTCCTATCTCTAACTGCATGTTCAATTACCTATTATATACAGGAATCGAACTTAGAGCTTCCATGAATAATATAGAACAGAATTTAATATCTATAACACAGATTTCCTTAAACGGATCTGATACCTAGACCTCAGTTCCGTTTAACTTAAACGGAACTAGGAACCAGACCCGAGTTCCGTTTAAGCTTATACGGAACTAGGAACCAGACCCGAGTTCCGTTTAACAAACATACTGGCCAACGAGCGGAGTTCCGTTTATTAGGATTCCTATCTCTAACTGCCATGTTCAATAATACCTATTATATACAGGAATCGAACTTAGAGCTTCCATGAATAATAATAGAACAGAATTATAATATCTATAACACAGATTTCCTTAAACGTATTCTGATACCGTAGACATCAGTTCCGTTTAACTGTAAACGGAACTAGGAACCAGACCCGAGTTCCGTTTAAGCTTATACGGAACTAGGAACCAGACCCGAGTTCCGTTTAACAAACATACTGGCCAACGAGCGGAGTTCCGTTTATTAGGATTCCTATCTCTAACTGCATGTTCAATTACCTATTATATACAGGAATCGAACTTAGAGCTTCCATGAATAATATAGACACAGTAATATAATATCTCTATAACACAGATTTCCTTAAACGGATCTGATACCTAGACCTCAGTTCCGTTAAAACTTAAACAAAAAAAAAAAAAAAACTAGAGGAACCAGACCCGAGTTCCGTTTAAAGCTTTATACGGAACTAGGAACCAGGAACCCGACCCGAGTTCCGTTTAACAAACATACTGGCCAACGAGCGGAGCGGAGTTTCCGTTTATTATAGGATTCCTATCTCTAACTGCATGTTTCAATTACCTATTATTATACAGGAATCGAACTTAGAGCTTCCATGAATAATATAGAATAGAACAGAATTAATATCTATAATCACAGATTTCCTTAAACGGATCTGATACCTAGACCGCAGTTCCGTTTAACTTAAACGGAACTAGGAACCAGAACCCGAGTTCCGTTTAAGCTTATACGGAACTAGGAACCAGACCCGAGGTTCCGTTTAACAAACATACTGGCCAACGAGCGGAGTTCCGTTTATTTAGGATTCCTATCTCTAACTGCATGTTCAATTACCTATATTATATACAGGAATCGAACTTAGAGCTTCCATGAATAATATAGAACAGAATTAATATCTATAACACAGATTTCCTTAAACGGATCTGATACCTAGACCCTCAGTTCCGTTTAACTTAAACGGAACTAGGAACCAGACCCGAGTTCCGTTTAAGCTTATACGGAACTAGGAACCAGACCCGAGTTCCGTTTAACAAACATACTGGCCAACAGTCCGAGTTCCGTTTATTAGGATTCCTATCTCTAACTGGCATGTTCAATTACCTATTATATACTAGGATCAGGAATCGAACTTAGAGCTTCCATGGAATAATATAGAACAGAATTAATATCTATTATAAAACATTTCTGATACTTTAGATTTCCTTAAACGGATCTGATACCTAGGAATCCAGATCAGTCCGTTTTCCGTTTACCAACTTAAACTTTTTTTTTTTGTTACCAAGGAACTAGGAACCAGTTCTGAACCCGATGGCTGATAGAGAAACAACTTTGATTTTGGAAGTTGAACCTGACCTCAGTTCTCGTTTAACTTAAACGGAAAAGAACCAACCCGGGATTTGTCTGAAATTTCAGAGGTTAGGGTTTTCCCCTAGACCCTAGTTCCGTTTAATGCATTTTTGAAACCGATCTATCGAACAAGATAGCCCCAAATGGGATTACTAACTCAATGAAACAAAATCAACAAGATGGCCAAGAGGCAGCCATCTTGGATTTTTAATATTTATAGTTTAAAAAGCAGAGAAAAATATTCCTCTTTCGTCAGACATACATCATTCTTTCGTAGGCGCCCAAGGATCCTCTAAGATCTCTTGTACTATACTGTCATCAAACATTTCGAAATCAGAATCAGAGCTTCAATTGTACATTTCATTGTCAAGATTATTACTTTTCCTAATCGCAAAGCACCTTTGAGCGGTTCCCTTTTTTTGACGTGACCCTGATGTTTTAACCAGTTTTCGGAACATAATCGTTCTTTCGAATTAGGTTCATATAAACTAAAACTCAATAATAGTCGTTTAATTAAATCGAAACTTGAAAAAATTTTTAAACGGATTTACCATTAAGTTATAGTTGCAGTTTTGTAACCGATGAACTTAGAGTTTAAACAAAATAGGGAAACCAGATGGTTCATAGTCAGAGTCGAATGCCTTTGAATCGTTTAATTATTCCGATTATAAGGAATCCGAATAGGGATTAGATTAGAGGTTCCTTTTTTTTTTTTTTTTGTTACCAAAAAAAATTACCAAACCATCTAGAACGCATTGAGTTGAATTTACACACAAAAGACATATATTCAGTTCACACGGAACTTTCAACCAGAAGTTCAGTTATAGTATACCTGATTGACCAATGCGTTGAGATTGTTTATTATGATTCCCACACTTGGTTATGATATTTTGCAGGTTATTTCTTTAGATAAACCACTTGGAAATTTAGGCGCCGGGGGTTTTCTTCTAAAGGTTAAAGGTCAGGGCTTCAATATCTTATTTCAAATCAAGAGTTTGATTAGGAAGAAGAAGAATTTTTTCATCTCGCACGCTTAGGCTTTAGACCTGTTGCACCTCAGTTTTGAACAAGGAAAGATATGTTGTACTATACCCCTGGTTATGCTGAGAAATCATCTTACAATTGACATTTGCATGTCCTCTTTGCCAACTACTTAATTTGAGTGCAGTGTTTGAACTCGGTAAAAAGGTTCATCAAGGAACAGGTTTTGTGTTCATAGTTCAGGTAGTGGCCAAGAGGCATTAGAGGATTAGCACCACAAGAGAGAGGCCTTTGCGGCCTCAACATATAATAATCACATAAATTCCATTTCGTAAGCCAAACCATGGTTCCATATCAAGAAACTAGGGATTCACGTTCCTTTTAAACTTCCTGAATCAAACATTTCGAAATCAGTTGAGTTCAATTTACATTTTCATTATGATTCCCACGTGTCAATAAGATGTTTACTAGAAATTTTCATTTTGAGGGTCAATGTTTTGACGGGTGTTTATTTAATCGAAATGTAGAAGAAAAGTGGTCAATTTAAAAACATAAAAATAGAAACTTGAGTTTGAAAAGAAGAGGAATTTTTCATTCTTACCTCACGCTTAGAGGTGAACCAGCACACCCAAATTGAACCTCAAGAGGTCTAGAAATTCTGCTCCCACTGGTGTTGCGCAAGACCGAAGTCAAAGCCTTATTTCAAGAGTGAAACGGGAAACTTGGTCAGGGGTAGGGGTAGTGTTACAAACACCTCATTGATGGACAAGACGAAAAGTTCCTGATGTCAGTTTTTCTCCGTCCTTGATCGTTCCATACGAGATCACTGGCTGTTCTTTGAGGTGCCAGCCAGTCTGAGATTCAAGTCCTCCTCGAAAGAGTTCTGATTGCTTTCCAGGTTTGTTTTGAAAAATTAGGGTTTCAGAGATTGGGTTAATTTCTACCTTTCAACAATCAGCACCTCCATCTGTGAAGGCTCGATATTCCTCGTTTTCATCTTCCTGTAGGAGATCGTCAGTCCACCTTCTTTCTAGAGTCAATGGAAGAATATCACACAGGACTCTTGAGCCTTTTCTGTAGTGAAGGAGTACAACCCTCATTGGGACAAGACGGTTTGGCATTTCCATACTTGCGGCATCCACACTTTGTGTAAAGGATTCAGCCGAAGTCTTTTTCCCTCCTTTTTCATTGGGGGTTAGGAAGGAACAATTCTGGGACCATCTTTTCGTTTATTCCGATTTTCATCTTCTGAAGAGTAAGGTTTTGTCCCCTTTTAAAGGGGCAGTCTGAGAGGTCCTTTCTGTAAATTATCGTTGGGTTCACAACAATTCTCCATCTGGACTACACACTCGGCTTCTTCCTGTAGGAGATCGTTTGTCCAGAGTTGCAATGCCATTCCATCTAGACTTGAGAAGAATATCACACAGACTCTTGAGCCTTTTTCTGTAGTGAAGGAGCGGTTTGGCATTCCATACTTGCGGCATCCAACTTTGTGTAAAGGATGTATTTTTCCCACCTTCGGGGGATCGGAGGAGAAGGCAGTTTCCATCCGGGAGGAAGTAAGGACTTTTAATCGGCTTGGTAAAGGGTGTGGTCGAGGTGTAAATTTCTTATGGACTACACACTCGGCTTCTATTCCAGAATATTTTGATCCGCAAAGGTTGGGAGCGGTGTCCCATCAACTGCTGTTGGTTGTAGTGTGATTTCTCACTCTAGGGAAGATGTTCACAACTATGTCGAAGAATTGCTAACGATACATCTAGTTCGGGAATCTGTGGATCGGAACACCTGATCCACAGGGTCTCTGCAGACTTTTTAGAGGATTCTGCATTCCAATGCGGTTTGAATGGCTACGGACAACTCTACAGTGGTCGCTTATCTGGAGAGACAGGGACATCAGCTTACCTCCTTTGTGCCCTCGCTGTCCGTATTTCCGTATTATTCCTATCTATAAGGAAATGCAGTTAACAATTTTAGTCAAGCATTTTCCAGGAAGGGCGGATAATCTCCAGGCAGCGCCAGCTGGTTATGACAGAACGGCATCTATATCCCTCGACCTTTTTGCCTCTTTTCTCAATAGTCAGTTGTCAACCTTTGTGTCTCCGTGCCAAACCAAATGGCTTGGGCCGTGGACGCAGGGTTCTACAGAAGTTTCCGGGGGTATTATTGCTCCCTCTTTCCGATAGCGCCACTGTTGCCGCGACAACCCTGGTTTTCGGAGCTCTTGTCGTTTTGGTGTGGCTCGTCCTCTGGTTCTCCCACCAAAAGCAAATGTCTTTCGTTAGAATCGGCCCCAGACGTTACCTTCACGCATGGACATGATTTCAGGAGTCCTAGCTCAGACAGGCTTTTCTTCGGATATATGTCAGCTCTCATCGCCCGATCAATTAGGTCTTTCTCCTCTGCCGTTACCAGTCTCGCTGGAGCAAGCATATGCTTTTTGATTGGCTTGTATCGTCTCAGGACAGGATTGACACCAGGCGAGAGGGGAATTGATAGTTAGCATTGCCGAAGGGGGTTTCCTTTTTTTTCTATAGATTGTTCCTTTTTGCCCAGTGATTTTTGCGAGTTACATTTTCTCCTTGTCTTTTTAGGGAGAGCAATTAATTGTACCTATTTTTGCAGGTATCGCAAGCTATTGCCAGTGGGTTTGATCTTCATTTCTTTGTCTGTCTGAATTCGGGGGTGGGTGTTTCAATCTGGACCAGGCCTGAAGTCAGCTCCGACATGTCGGACCTAGAACTCGTGATTAAGTCACAAAATGGAGGGGCTTCAGTTTATACTGAGCATTTTAGGAATCGGTCTCATTACAAGGTTTTAAACTTTAAAAGACTGTCTTCCTTGCTTGATTTTGCACTCAGGACACAGGACGAGAAGTTTGTATTGTGAGGATATTAATGCTTTTGTCTTTTAGCTTTTTATGAGTATTTATAGCGAACTGTTCTTTGGCTCTTCCCGCCATTAGTCGGGACATGTACCAGGACTTGAATTGACTTATGCTGTTTGGCGTGGTCTGTCTACTTTTCACCTCCGGTCTCTGTTCCTTCCACTCAGATGGCACTGTTTTGCTTGGGCGCAGTTGTGATTTGATTTTTCAGTCTTGTGTCCGGTTTCTTTCTCAGTAGAACATTTTATTTAATATTATTTGTGAGTCTTTTAATATTATCGCAAGCAGTTTCACCCAAATGAGTGCACCTTCCTTTCACACGGGGAGGTATTTTCGTTTTTATTTCCATTAGTTCATTCAAACCCCTGTTATTTATTCTAGCTGGGGGCATTTTGCATTGGTTTGATGATTTGTTCACTACTTTTCCAATTTGACTGGGCTTTTCTCCTACTCCTTGCATGGCTGTGGCGGGACTACATCCCCATTAGGTAAGCAATTTGGTACCTAAAAAAATAACACAAAACACACAAAAACAACACAACCAACCCCCACACCATATGTGTAGCGTTATTACTGAAAGATAATTGAGGTTTTTCAATGTAAAACCCATTTACTTGATGTAAAAACGAACCAATTAACTTTATGGTGGTTCCAACCTTCTGGTCCTCTTTCCCTTTCTCCCATCTGTTTCATTTGTCCTCGTGGCTACATAGAGGTTTTTAGAACAGGGACACCCATTTATATACTATCGTCGAGTACGTAAATACGCGTGGGTTGTTAGGGGATTTCAATATAATGTTTCCGGGCTATAAAAATTGGTTGTATGTAGTGTATCTTGAATCTCTCAAAGTTATGGATACATATTATATCTGACAAGTAGCGCTTAACATTGAAAATCAACTCTAATTTCGTATAAATACTTCTTCTCTAAAATTTGCCGATCTATAACCAAATTTAGAAAGGTGAGTATCTGTATGGGATGAGGATACAAAACATACAAAGGGTGTGGTTATCCTTGCGGGCCTGAGTGAGGGGGCAAAATGGGTCAATGTGTTTATTTCCATATACGATTTTCTTGAATTACGTATGGCTAGTGCTCATATTGCTGATGGTTGCAATCAATTGTGGGAATTCAAAATTGTAAAATAATGGGATTGAACTTCTTCCTACGTACGGTACGGAGTAATAGGGCCACTGCAAAATTTGATTTACTCATTGTAGACTACAAGTTACTAATCTATGTACGTACAAGTTAATACTTGTACGTGTACGTACAACTTAGTATCATGTCCGTACAAGTAACTATCTTGTACGTACAACTTTAGTATCTGGTAACGTACTTTTAGTATCTTGTACGTACAAGTTAGTATCTTGTACGTACAAGTTAGTATCTTGTACGTACAACTTAGTATCTTGTACGTACAAGTTAGTATCTTGTACGTACAACTTAGTATCTTGTACGTACAACTTAGTATCTTGTACGTACAACTTAGTATCTTGTACGTACAAGTTAGTATCTTGTACGTACAGATAGTTATCTAGTACGTACAACTTAGTATCATTGCTACGTACAACAAGTTAGTACGTACAAGCTAGTATCTTGTACGTTCACGTTAGTACGTGTACGTGTCAATATCTTGTAGTCAACTTAGCTATAGTATATCTAGTACGTACAACTTAGTATCTTGTCGCACGATCTGACAATGTTGATACTCTCGGTATTAAAGAATGCGTGAGGGCAGCGGAGGGTGTGAATGGTTACTGTCACAATCGCATCGCATGAAGCTTATACGTATATTAACGTACCCTTTGTATAAGCCAAATGGAAAAAAAAAAGAATACCTTACAATGACATATTGTGGAGTTGTGCTTGCTTTGATAAGTTTACGAACCCTATACAGGGTGTCCCAAAAAAAACCTGTCCCGACTCTTGACGGATAATAAATTTTTCAATACTAAACTTTTTTAGAAAAATCAAACACTGATTTGGACAGGCAGAGGAGTATCACAATATTTAACTTACTAGAGGTACAAATTTACAGGGATTACATCGCCATTATGTGTGATGACGTCATAATAGAAATGATGATATCATCGATTATGTCATATTTTGATGACTTTCTAGCACCATGAAGATTCATGCTGAAGTTATTAAAATCTACAATGCGATCGGAAAATCCCATACTTACATTAATGAAATTTTATGAAAATGTCACCCAGGTATGCTGTCCATCTGCAGGAAGCAGATTTACAGAATTGTGAGGTGGTGAGGAATTTCTGGGTCAGAATTCATCTTGTCATCGAAAAGAAGGGCGGACACCTCGTGCCCATTCTTTAACTGAAAGTTATTGATTTTCTGAACAAAACGCAAAATTAGCGAAATATGACTTTCTCTCGATTTTCAATATAAGTCTTCACAAAAAGATATTTGTCCGGATTGTTATATATCGTTGTACAGAGCAGATTACTACCTTTCTAATGGTAATAGATCAAATTCCTCTGTCTACCAAAACCATTTTTATAAAGCGTCAAACTCGGGATATGTTTTTGGGACACCCTGTACATGTAAATGTTTATAACGAGAGTAATAAATATGATCATCATTTGGACAATAATTGATGTGTGTATATATGTCTAATAAACACAAAAAAAAAAACATATGAAATAATTTGTTTTGCCTTTGTTGTCTTTGCAATCAGTGCAATCAGTAACTCGTTCGAATTAGGGCATAATGCTTAGGATTTTTTTTGGAGGCAGTTAATTATTTTCAATACTAATATTCTGATGTAAAATAAATGCTCCAACATTTCCAATAATGGCACCAGTGTGAAGTATTTAACTTTAATTACTGAAGAAAATTACGAATTTGTTTTCTCCTCTTTTTAATAGATAAAACTTATCATTTATCGGAGATGTATCATATACATTTTATCACTAAAATATCTTATCTATAAAACAAGCGACTATACAGTTTCCTCGAAAGGAACTATACAGTGTCAGTTTCAAAATAATGCAAGTGACTATACAGTTTCAACTCATAATCCGGCAATTTCAAATTATGATTGTGAAAAAGATATTGTCCCTCATTAATATATATTTATATTTTGAATATTGTCAAATAAGTTAATAAACCTGTGATCGTGCTTGAAGCAATGAAAAGTAGACAGACTATCTATCTTTAATTACGAAAAATATCAGGCAGAGGACTCATGATTGCTGCGGTGATGAACAGCAGTTCAACTCAACTTGTATGTACAACTAACTTACTAATTATACGTACAAGATACTATCTTGTACGTACAAGATACTAACTTGTAAGTACAAGATACTAAGTTGTACGTACAAGATACTAAGTTGTACGTACAAGAAAATAACTTGTACGTACAAGATAAATTAAATTATATAGTGGCCCTAATACGCCGCCGTACTACCGCTATTGCAAATCGTGGAGCCTGTTTTTACTATTTCCAATTGTTTTTGTGACAATTGTTTTTGTGACAATTACTTCATAAAACAGGTGCTTTCTTGTGATCTATTTTGTTGACTCATGGAAGGATATTCTTAACCAAGATCAATAGGTACAATATACATGTATATTTCAAAGGCAGTTTTGGTTTATGCTTGAAGTTCGATAAAATGCACATCAATTTAACAGAATATTAAAATATCAGAAAAATATAAATTTGAAATACTCTTTCACATATAAAAATAAAAAATAAAAAATAAATGAAGAAACATAATCTGGAAATCTGAATATTTCGAGAAAACATTGTTAGATTTAAATTATTACACTACCATCTTTTACATGGTGGATTGCACATATCATCATAGTAAAAATGTATGTACTGGGCAAACGGATGTGCTCGCTTACATATATAACCAAATGGGCTTCTGTTAATTCTCACCGGCACGTCGGCTATGAATAAATAACTCGTAAAGTTAAGAATCTCACAACAGATTACAAGAATGCAAGCAATTTATAAAATTTATAGAAGGACTCTGACTAGACATACAAAAGCATTTAAAAGATAATCAATTAATAAATGCTACTGGTAGGGACGTTGAGCATACAAATGTCTAGAAGCGATGGGTAACGGAAAGTGTTGGTTCCTAGGTCGTAATCAGGCTTAAACGGAACTGGGTCTGGTTCAATTTCAATCTAAGTTACACGGAACTGCAGGTCAAGGCTATCAGATCGTTTAAAGGTAAAATGGAGTTAAAGATAGTAAATATATGTTCTATATTATTCAGGGAAGCTATAAGTTCGCATTATCGTATATAATCCGGAAATTGAACTGTGCAGTTAGAGCTAGTGAAATCCTACTAAACGCGAACTCGGCCGAGTAGTACCAGTATTTTTTGTTTAAAACGGCACTCGGGTCAGGTTCTTAGTTCGTATATACGCTTAAACGGAACTCGGGTCTGGTCGTCCTAGTTCGATTACATGTTTAACACGGAACTGTGAGGTTTGTAACAGATCCGTGTTCAGGAAATCAGAGTTATAGAGTATTAATTCTTGGAAAACTAATATATTATACATGGCAGATCTAAGAACCGATTTCATGTATTTAATAGGTGATATTGAAACATGCAGTTAGAGATAGGAATTCTAATTAAAACGGAAAACTCGCTCGTTGCACCAGTCATTTTCTGTTTATCACGGGAAAAATAGGGGTCAGGTTACTAGTTTCCGTATTAGTCTTTAAAACGGAACTAGGGTCTCGGTTCCCAGTTCCGTTCCGTTAAGTGACACGGAAATGAAAGGATCTAGGTGTAAAGATCCGTTTAAGGGAGTATCTGTTGTTATTGATATTTAGATTCTGCTTCTATATTATTACAATGACAGCGCTAATATCGATTCTGTTTATAACTAGGTATCTCGCACAATGCAGTTCCTAGAGCAATGCATCCTAAATAACCATGTACTCGAGCTCTTTGACCAGTATTTATTAGTATTAATAAGGTAATCGGGTCTGGTTCCTAGTTCAGTATAAGCTTAACGGAATCGGGTATGGTTTCCTAGTTCCGTTTTAAGTTAACGGAACTGAAGGTCTAGGTATCTGATCCGTTTAAGGATATCTGTAGATATAGATATTAAATTTGTTCTGTATTATTCAGGAAGCTCTAAAGTTCGATTTCCTGTATTAATAGGTAATTGAACATGCAGTTTAGAGATAGGAATCCTTAATAACTCGGAACTCGGGCTCGTTGTCAGATATTTTTGTTTTAAACGGAACTCGGGGGTTCTGGTTCCTAGTCCTCCGTATATATGCTTAAAACGGAATCCTCGGGTATGGTGTTCCTAGTTCTCCGTTTTAAGTTTATTAGAACGGAACTGAGGTTCTAGGTAATCAGATCTCCGTTTAAGGAAATTTGTGTTATAGATATTAATACTGTTCAATAGTTATTCTTGGAAAAGCTTCTTAATTTCGAGTTCTGTTATATAATAGGTAATTGTACATGCAGTTTTAGTAGATAGGAAATCCTAATTAAAAAGGTAACCTCGGCCTCAGTTTGACCAGTATTTTTGTTAAACGGAAATCTGGTCTCGGTTCCTATGTCCCGTATAAGCTTAAAACAAACGGAGAACTGCGGGTCTGGTTTCCTAGTTCCGTTTAAGTTAAAACGGAACTGAGGTCTATGGTATCAGTACCGTTTTAAGGCAAATACTGTGTTTATAGATATTAATTCTGTTTCTGTATTAGTTCATGTGAAAAGCTCTAGAGTTCGATTTCCTGTATATAAATATGGTAATATTGAACATGCTAGTTAGAAGATCGGAATCCTCCATAATAAACGTGAACTCGGCACGTTGGCCAGTATGTTAAGTTTAAACGGACACTCCGGGTCCTGGTTCCTAGGGTTCGTATAAGCATCTAACACGGAACTCGGGTCTGGTTCCTAGTTCCGTATAAGTATTATAACGGAACTGAGGTGTCTAGGGTATCAGAGCCGTTAGAGGAAATCTGTGTTATAGATATCAATTCTTGTTTCTGTAATATTCAAGTAATCACTAAGTTCGACTACATGTAAAATAATTGGTAATTGAATCATGCAGTTAGAGCGTAATTGGAATCCCAATATAAACGGAACTCCGGCTCGTTGGACAGTATTTTTTTGTGAAACAGGAACTCGGGTCTTTGTCTACCAAGTTCCGTATAAGCTTTAACGGGAACTCGGGTTCTGGTTCTTGTTCCGTTTAAAGTTAAACGACACTGACGATCTAGGAATCAGATCCGTTTAAAGAAAATCTTGTTGTTATAGAATACTTAATTCCTGTTCTATAATTAATTCAAGGAAAGCTCTTAAGTTCGATTTCTGTATATAAATAGGTATAATATGAACATGCAGCTTAGAGATATGCATCCTAATAAACGGAGAACTCCGCCTCGTTATCCACCAGTATTTTTGTTAAACTGGAAACTCGGCGTCAGGAGTTTTAGTTCCGTTTATGCTTTAAACGGAAACTCGGGGTCATGGTTCCTAGATCCGTTTAAGTAAACGGTACTGTAGGTCTATGGTATCAGATCGTTTCCAGGAAAAATCTGTTTTATTGTTTATTAATTCTGTTCTGTATTATTCATGGATGCTCTAAGTTCGATTCTTGTATTTCAATAGGTTTATTATGAATATGCAGTTAGGAGATAGGAAATCCTAATAAACGAGAACTCGGCCGTTTTGCATTTACCAGTATTTTTGTTTAACGGAACTCGGGTATGGGGTTCCTAGGTTCACGTTTAAGCTTAAACGGAACTCGGGGTCTGGTTCCTAGTTCCGTTTAAGTTAAACGGAACTGAGGGTCTAGGTTCCTAGTTTTCCGTTTAAGGATAATATCGTGTTAATAGATATTAATTCTGTTCTGTTTTTTTCAGGAAGCTCTAAGTTGATTCCTTTATATGATAGGTAATTGAACCATGTCAGTTTGAGATAGGAATCCTAAATAAACGGAACTCGGCTACGTTAGAACCAGTATTTTTGTTATTAACGGAACTTCGGGTCTGGTTCCTAGTTCCGTATTTATGATTAAACTGGAACTCGGTGGTCTTGGTTCCTGTTCCTTTAAGTTAAACGGATTGAGGTATGGTATCAGATCCGTTTAAGGAATCTGTGTTATAGATATTTTATTATGTTCTGTATTTTTTCATGGAAGCTCTTTAGTCTCGGTTCCGGTATTTTAATAGGTAATTGGAACATGCAGTTAGAGATAGGAATCATACATTAACGGAACTCGGCTCGTTGGACAGTATTTTTGTTTTTTCGGAACTCGGGGTATGGTTCCTAGTTCCGGGTATAAGCTTTTTTTTAAGCTTTTAAACGGTAAACTAGGCGTAATCTTGGTTTCTAGTTTTTGCGTTATTTTTTTTTTTTTTTGAAGCTTTTTTCGGAACTGCTTTTTAGGTCTAGTATTTCAGGTATCAGATTGTTCGTTTTTATGGAAATGGTCTGTGTTTATAGTTTTATTAATTAAGTTCTGTTCTTTGATGTTTTATATTATCTCCTCTTCTTCTTTTCTGTTATTTGTTTTTTTTTATTGTTTTTTGAATCCACTTATTATTCTTTTATTTTCTATTTTTCTTTATCTTTCGTTATCTAATTTTATTTTTCTTTTTTATTTACTATTTTTTTTATCATTTCTTCTCTATTCTATTTATTTTTATCTGCTATCTTCTTTCTTCGTTTTCTTTTTTCTTTTTTTATTTCTTTTGTTTGAATTTGCTTGCTCTCTATTTTTTGTTTTCTGTTCCCTCTTATTGGTGTATGTATTTAGTACTTGTTTTTTCTGTTTATCTTCTGAACTTCTCCTCATTTCTTCGTTTTTTGAATGATGGTTTCGTCTTTTTTTTTTTGTTTTTTCTCTGTTTTTCTTTTCTTTTTTTTTATTAGAGTTATCTATGTCTCTTTTTTTGTCTTGTTTCCTACCTAATTTATTCATTGTGTTTTATGAATTTAATTGTGTCTCTCTTTCATATTCCTGCGGGTTCCTAGTTCCGTTTAAGTTAAACGAACTGAGGTTCTAGGTAATCAGTTCCGTTTAAGGAAATCTGGTTATAGATAGTGATTCTGTTCTATTATTATTTCATGGAAAGCTCTATCGTTCCGAATTCCTGTATATTAATACGGTAATTTGAAACATGCAGTTAGAGATAGCGAATTCTAATAAAGCGGAAACTCGGCTCGTTGACCAGTTATTTTTGTTTTAAAACGGGAAAAATGTGGCTCTGGGTTCCTAGTTCCGTATAAGCTTAAACGGAAATAGGGTCTGGTTCCTAGTTCCGTTTTAAGTTAAACGGAAATGGAAGTCTAGGGGTCAGATTCGTTTAAGGTGAATTTGTGTTGAATAGAGATGAATTCTTGTTTGCTGTATTATTCAATGGTAAGCTCTAGTTCTCGAATTCTGTAATATAATAGGTAATTGAAACATAGAGTTAAGAGATCGGAAATCATAATAAATCGGTGAACTCCGCTCGTGGCCCAGTGAGTTATGGTTTGTTTAACACGGAACCTGGTGGTATGGTTCCAAGTTCAGTATTATAAGCTTAAACGGAACAACCTCGGGTCTGGGTCTTAGTTCCGTTTAAGTTAAACGGATCTGAGGTATACGGGATTCAGATCCGCTTTAAAGGAACATCCTGGAGGTCATAGATCTTAATTACTTGCTCTGTCTGATTCATAGGAAGCTCTTAAGTTCGAGTTTCTGCTATATAATAGGTAATTGGAATATACATGCAGTTAGTGATAGGAATCCTTCTAAACTCGGAACTCGGCTCGTTTTGACCAGTATGGGTTTGCTGAAACGGAACTCGGGTCTGGTTCACTAGTTCCGTTTATAGCTTAATCGGAACTCGGTGTCTGGTTCTCTGCTTAGTTCGTTTATTTAAGTTAACGCCCATCACAGACACTGGTGTCCTGGTTCCTTGTTCCGTTTAAGTTTAACGGAACTCGGGTCTGGTTCCCCTAGTTCCGTTTAAGTTTCAAACGGACTCGGGGTCTGGTTCCATAGTTCCGTTTATTAAACGGAACTTGGAATAGGAACTCGCAAACCAACGTTCAGCCCCTCACCTATAATTACTCCGCCGCATTGTTGTCTCTTTTTCAATGCATTAGAGGTACAACACAAAGAAATTCAATGTGTACTCATTATCAAAGATTCACGCAAACTAAAATCTTGCATTTGTTTGGTATTGTCACCTCAATGGAACGCCCACGGTATAAATTGTCGTAGATTATGTATTTTCTTTCAAGAAAAAAAACCCCGATTTTTTCTTATGTTTCGAGGAAAAGAAGTGGGTGGACGTATAAGGTGTTGAAAAAATATAAAACAATTCATATTGGTTTCAGCAAAAAATCAAAAGCAATTTGAAATTCAAACGATTTACATTGCATCTTGCTTGGAGGGTTTTGTCCGTTGATGCTAACCTCAGTGAAGGATGGCGAGATAATGTATACAGACAAGCGGATGCCTCCTGTCCAGCATAGAGGCGCCGCATGATCTTAAAATTGATATATATTCGTTGTAGTATAGACAGATTATCTGTTCGATTCTGCACCCTAGTATACGATATAATTTTGGCTAATTAGATTCCGGTGGAACTTCCCTAGCCGTCCCCTTTGAAGAAACGGACCCTGTCGCTTTAGTGTTAAAACAATAATAAGGGATGGGACATTGTGGTCTTGGTATGGGTATAGCAGGCCAACTTGAATTGTGCCCTCTCTAGGTCGCTTGGTAGTTGTAATGTATTTCACTACCACTTAACGCTTTACCCTATCACTGGGTGCAGGGCGCGGCCTGGGGTAGATTAAGGTGTGTGAAAGTATAATGACGCAGCTATGGACGATGATGTTGCATCCAAATACTTCAACTACCATGTGCTAGCATTCGTGGGGGGGCGAGTTGATATTGCAGTGGCTGGGGTGTTTAGCTTACATTAACATTCATTTTTTTATTGTCAATCATGCGGAAATTAGAGATTTTTTTTAGGTGGTTGATTAAAGTAAAAGAGGCTTGGACTTGATTGACACTCCTGTTTAGGACAGGGGATTATTAACACGAGAGGTGAAGAGAGAGGGAATAGCAACCTCACTCACCCTGAAGTGACATTTCCGTGGCCTTATTGTGAACTTACTATGGTGGACCTTCCGTTGACTTATACCATGCCAGTTTCCGTGAATCTGGCAATAACCCTAACCACTGACCATTTATGTGGGAAGTACCAGTGATTCTTATATTATGACATTTCCATGACATTGAAAAATGTATCATGGTAAGACTCCATAGGTAAGATTAAAGGCACGCTAGCGCGATAGAAGGACTTATGAAGCTACTTATGTATTTATGCGCAAAGGATTGCACAATAGTGTGTCCTTGTATAATAAAATTGAAGAATAGAATCTTATTCAAACACAGGATCGTACTCCCTTTATGATTTATATGTATCCGTTTTTAGAAAACTATAATCAACATAAAACAGAATATACAAAACATTTGGGGACAATACTACATCCGTTTTAATACACATTCGTTTTTAAACACCTTCTCACTAGTCCGTATTTAAGTTCTGTGATGTCAACTTGAGGAATAATACTTATATATTAGTTTACTTCATTCGTGCGATTTTCACACATAATTCCTTTTAAAGAAATATAGCGGTAATACATTCTGTCCTTTTTTTTCGCATCTTGTCTCGGTCGTACGAGGGTCACTGATGGTTTTCGTGCTTGGCTGCTTATTAATTGCATTGTCAACGGTAAGAAGATCCCCTACTGATTTCAAACAGTTTCCACGCTTCGCTACACTGTTCTTTTTTGAAATGTCTCTTTCTTTAAAATTACACTTAGAATTTGGAGGTCAAGTTTCATTTATTTTCGAGGATACAAGCTTTTTTTTGCAAACTCCTAAAATAACGCTATTCCTTTGGAGTGTTTATCTTTCCTCTCATCTTCTGGTTGTAAATATTTCTCAGGGATTAGGACCATGAAATGCAGAGACTATAACTATGATAAAAAGTTGGTTGTGGGAGAAAGTTGGGTGGAAACGCATAGTTGTATTACCGTAAAATTTTATGGTGTTCACTCCATGTTGAACATCTCATTTCGACCCAGGCGAATTAACACGTCTGCTTGGCTGCAATCTGTCTGTATTAGTAGAAGTAACATTCTCTTCTATATTTTTTTTTCAAAATTCTACTATAGTCAAAGAAGGTGATGCATACTTGCCGCCTTGATTGATTCTAATAATTCGACGCCAGTAATATAGGTTAATCAAACACACCGGAATACAAAAATGGTAATTATTGACCTAGGCGTGTGTGGTTGGTGATTAAATCTATTACATCCTTGACATTATTGAATCGTTAATTTGTTTCTTCAAATTCGCTATCTGTTTTGGACCCGGGGGAAATACCCGACGAATATATTTTTTTCCGATATTTCTATATCGAAAACGATATCCGCCAAAATTAAATCGCCCTGCGCTGTTATGAGTTAGTATACAGTCTTCAGCATTCAGACGTTCTGATTATTTTTTTTGTATTCGAGAAATAGCTTAAAGAAGATGCACGGCCCGTATGTATGACAGCACAAAACGATAATCAGCATTTTCTTGAAACTGATGTTTAAAGGGACATGAATCTAAATAAACATTAGAACAGTTTGAGTTAAATACACAATCCATAAACGTGCCAGAATACCTAAATAATATACAATCATTGTGCGGTAATGAAACTATCAATAGACATCTGAAATTCATAATATAAACGCGTACCAGAACAACTGTTTTGCGGTTCAATGCATTTAAGTGTATATATATGTGTCTACGTCAATTCAATAACAAAAAGTGACCATATGAAATTTATTTTGCTCTTTAAATATTATGCGACTGATCAGCTACTTAATTACTATTAGGACATAGTGATATGGATTTGTTTTCGCTTGGCGCAATTAATTAGTTTTTAATATTATTATTGATACGTAAAATCTTATTTGTTTGTTTGAATTGAGTGGATTACTCCGGTCTTATTAACAGCTCGGGTCAAGGGAAGCGTGCATGAGGATGCAAGGTCGGGTTTTTTGTGGGAGACTGGCGTAAAATCGGGTTTTACGTGATTACTATCATTGCCCTTTTTCATAGTGCTATATCAATGCAAGCATGCCGCCGAAGACACCAAGCAACACACCACACCCGGTCACATTATACTGACAACGGGCGAACCTGTCGTCCTACTTCATGTATGTTGAGCGCTAAGCAGGAGTAGAAACTACAACTTTTATGGACTTTGATGTGTCTTGGCCAGTGGACAGAACCCAGAGCCTTCCTTACAACGGTTGAAATATTTGATATATTCTACCACAGTAGTCAGTGTTATTCAACTCTCAGGGTATCAAATAAACGATGCAGCTGTTGATTAACAATTTGTTTATACCACACGTGGTATAAACTCTGTACGCATTCTGATTGGCTGATACGGTGAACTTTGACCGAACTATACGTCTTTCTGAGTGTCGTGTCATCATTTGTCAACGTCATCAATAATCGAGTGACGTCATGCTATGCTGTGATCGCCGCTTGACGCCAAAACTGCTGTTGGATAGCGTACTTATCCTCGTCGTATTTCTATCGGCTAAAAGCGGATATAATTGTGGTAGAAACAGGTCACACGACTCGTGGTTGTTGGATATGGAATTTATTCCACACTCGTAAGTTATTTTTTTAAAAGTTACAAAAGACACTCGCTAAAGCTCGTGTCTTTTGTAACTTTTAAAAAATATAACTCACTCGTGTGGAATAAATTCCATATCCAACAGCCACTCGTTGTGTAACCTCTATATTCATCATTGTGTTAGTACAGCTAAAACAAAAAAAAAGTCTGATTGTAGTCTAACCGTGAAGTGGTTTAAGAATACAGTACATTCATAATCTAAAACAAACAAATAATTGATTTACTGATGTAGGGTATGAAATTAAGCACATTGAAACACGATTTCAAGATGCATTTATGAAGCAACGCATATGTACCTTTAGTTCATAGCTAACCCAAATTAAATCAAAATCACTTGTCCCAAATTTCCAAGAATAAATCTCGACATATATTTGGATGAAAAGGTTTATTCAATTTATTATGTCCATTACCTCTTCCAGTAGATAGATTTACTGCCAAGTCAATTATAACATCAAATTACAGAATATCATAATTATTTAGAATATCAGAATATCAAAATTAATTAGTTTATCACGATATTAATCCACACATCCAATCTAACAGCATCAACATTGGTAGTCTATGTGCGTTTTGTTTTTGATTCAACAGGATTTTTCTTGTTACCTTGAACCAACACGATTTTCATATTACTTTGATTAAACATGTTTATTCTTACTGCTTTGATTCAACACGTTTTTTAATATTACTTGATTAAACATGTTATTCTTACTGCTTTGATTCAACACGTTTTTAATATTTACTTTGATTAAACATGTTATTCTTACTGCTTTGATTCAACACGTTTTTAATATTACTTTGATTAAACATGTTATTCTTACTGCTTTGATTCAACACGTTTTTAATTTATTACTTTGATTAAACATGTTATTCTTACTGCTTTGATTCAACACGTTTTTTAATATTACTTTGATTAAACATGTTATTCTTACTGCTTTGATTCAACACGTTTTTAATATTACTTTGCTATTAAACATGTTATTCTTACTGCTTTGATTAAACACGTTTTTATTATTACTTTGATTAAACATGTTATTCTTACTGCTTTGATTCAACACGTTTTTAATATTACTTTGATTAAACATGTTATTCTTACTGCTTTTGATTCACACGTTTTTAATATTTACTTTGATTAAACATGTTATTCTTACTGCTTTGATTCAAACACGTTTTTAATATTACTTTGATTAAACATGTTATTCTTACTGCTTTGATTCAACACGTTTTTAATATTACTTTGATTAAACATGTTATTCTTACTGCTTTGAATTCAACACGTTTTTAAATATTTCTTTGATTAAAACATGTTATTCTTAATGCTTTGATTCAACACGTTTTTAATATTTACTTTGATTAAACATGTTATTCTTACTGCTTTGATTCAACATGTTTTTAATATTACTTTGATTAAACATGTTATTCTTACTGCTTTGATTCAACATGTTTTTAATATTACTTTGTTTAAACATGTTTTTTCTTATGCTGCTTTGATTCAAACACGTTTTAATATTACTTTGATTAAACATGTTTTTCTTATTGCTTTGATTCAACACGTTTTTAATATTACTTTGATTCAGCACTCTTTTCATATTACAGGTAATAGGGCCTAGGGTGATCATATAGAGACAGGGGCACAATGACATAAAATTGTACCTTCCAAAGCCGCCAGCTGACAGAATATCACAGATTATGTTTAGAAATACAACCCTCTTCTACGCCAGTTTTGGTGAAATTGACGGTGCTTCTGTCACACAGGACGGGTGTGAGAGTCCGCCTGACAAAACACAAACGCCCGTGTTGATGATAAATCGTGTGGACTTCATCCATGCTGGTCCCTACTTTATTAAGATGTTGAATGGTAACATTACGGTAGAGAGAAGCTACTAGTTTGTTACAGGTAGGTACTATTATCAAATCACAGTATCGGTGAAAAATGTCTCCTATATTACCATTTAAAGATGTCGCGCCACCGACATAGTGCATTATCTTGATGTTTATCATTTATGACAATATGTTATGTTCAATCATGTATATATGCCTTATTAACACAAAACATACATAATTATAAAATATTTTGTTTTATTTTTAGGCCAGGCAATTCTTTTTTTCCTCCATTCAAGGTTAGACAAAATTTTGATATTGGTTTCTCCCCTGAAATTAATATAGTTCTTGTATCTCTTGTCACACCAAAAGTCAACGAAATCCCTCCATAGCAAAACCTCTCTTTTTTAAAGCCAACAATGGCCGCCATTACTTTCTAAGAATTGGAACTTTTGTGATATTAGAGACACGTCTGAGGTGTTCGTTTTAATCACATTTATAATGACAATTCGATTGGTAATACTTTTTAAATATCTCTCCATGACAAAACCTATTTGTTTATTAATTCAAAATGTCCAAAGTATAATATCTTAAAATAAACCATTAGGAAATTTACCTGATTAGAGAGTATGTATTATCAGATCAATAGATAAAGAAAATACAATCCCAAAATTGGTACTCTCTATTGAAGACCTTGGAAAATACTACTAGTAGTAAAAACATCTTTATTCCCGACAGAAATAACTATAGCTGCATGTCTGCGATAAAAACTTAATCTTTAAATAGAATGAGAAGAACCAAAAATTAGCAACAGAAAAAAACGAAAGAAACCAATACTAATCTGATTACTGTGTTCGAGGGTAACATGAAGTCAGGCGTGCAATAAAATGGAAATGGTAATGCTCTGAGACAGGAGTGTTTAGAGCATGTTATAAATGTTGATTGTTTTCACACCCATCAAACTACGTACATATGTAATAGATTGAGCTCCCTATAAAACACAAGAATTCCACGGAAGTGGATGTGTCGCCTGCACAGCATCACAAAAAAATAGTTATTTACAGTTGAAAATATTGTTAATAATTTAGGTGAAGTAATCAAGTTCCATAACTCTTGCAAATATTGATGGATTTTGAAAAGTATCGAACCCATCTAAGATCTCATTGATATAAAGCAATATACCAAATTTGGTTGGAATCGGACAATAAATACTAATGTTTTCAAGCGGAAGCCATGTTTCGACTATTTTTTAAGGTCCCGTAACTCTTGCAAATATTGACAGATTTAGACCAGTATCGAACCCATCTAAGATCTCGTTAATAATAAAGCAACATATCAAATTTGGTTGAAATTGGACGATAAATATTTAAGTTATCGAGCGGAAACCATGGATTTTTCTGTTTTGAAGATTTTAAAGTTCCGTAACTCTTGCAAATATTGACGGATTTTGACCATTATCGAACTCATTCGAGATCTCATTGATATAAAGCTATATACCAAATTTGGTTGAAATCGGACAATAAATACTTCAGTTATCGCACAGAAACCGTTTCCCGGACGCCGACGCCGACACCGACGACGCCGACGCCGACATAGCGATACCTAAGTGTCGCCCTTGCGTTGCAGGCGACACAAAAATGGAAATGATAATGCTCTGAGATGGGAGTGTTTAGAGCATGTTAAAATGTTGATTGTTTTTATATTCATTAAACTACTTACAGATGTGATAGATTGAGCTCCCTATATGGTCTGGAATGACCATGGAAGTCTTGAGTGGAAACAAATTTGACGTCGAATCACGCCATTTTCTGGGTTTTTTATGTGATAGATAGAGGGAAGCCTTATATAACCACATTGTATCTTCTGATTAGCATGCTTCGCACGTACAGGGTTGAAAACATCTTCTGTAGTGATACAAATAGAGCTTACACAATGAGTGGTTGTTGAATATTGAATCTATTCCACACGAGTGAGTTGTTTTTTTTTAAAGTTACAAAAGACACGGGCTTTAGCCTGTGTCTTTTGTTACTTTAAAAAAAACTGACGAGTGAGGAATAAATTCAATATTCAACATCCAGGAGTCTTGTGGCTGTTTCTACCACAATAATATTCGCATTTAGCCGATAGAAATACGGTGAGGATAAGATAACCTGTATTTGCTGAAATATGCAAATAGGGTGTAGTAAGAAAGCAAAAAAGTACTAATTAATATTCAAATGTGAAATTTTAATAAAGAATCTATTGGTATTAATCTTTTCTAATTGGAAATATCTTTAGGGTGAAATGTTACTCATTTAACGACTTATTGAGTTTGATTTTTCAATTTGTTTTAATTTTAGTTGCTCCAATAACATAAACCTCATTGTTGGACTATATATAAAAACATGCGCACGTCATGGTGCCGTTTCCTTCCCGCAAAAGTAATGATCTGCAGGCATTGTAATCAAGTGCAAGTCCGTTTCCGACGCGTTTAATTAGCTAAACTCATCTGTGAAATCCTATTTATCAAAATGCATTACATATATTTTTTTATTATAAGTATTTCATGTCGATTTTACACCCTGCATGAACCAGTCACTTATTTTGAAACACAAAGACCACGACACATACGCTTTCCAACACCAGTTTGGACGTCGAGCGGCGGATCACAACATAGTATGACGTCATTCGATTATTGATGACGTTGACAAATGATAACGTGGCACCAAAAAATGTCATGTTTGATCCCTTTTACCCCAGAGTAACTAGAAATGGTCTCGTTTTGTCTTTATCTGGTTTTCCTATCCGTATAACCTTTACATGTACCCCGTTTTTTTTGTTAAGTTCATTTCGCATTCATTTAAAACTTCGTTAATCGTTTTTTTACCCAAGTTCATTCTTTTCAACACCACTTTCATACCTCTGCTCCGGGATTCCAAACACCAACCAATTCAGTAAAAAAGTTCAGTAAAGTAAAGTATTATTTTGCTGAAGTCATCACCATGTTTACAAGAAACATCATACACAAATTAAAGCTAATAGTAAATATTGTAAATTATAGTGATGTTGTTCGAGATCTTACACAAAGTTGCACTCCGTACGGTGATTATTAACTAATGTTATCGTGCTATCATCCAATAATAACATCAGTGCAAAGGTTATTTAAAAGGTAAACGGTTGACTTAAAAGTTTTTTTTGCAAATTGTTCGTTAAACAACACCTATGCGATCGTCATATGGTTGACAAAAGTTTGCCGAAGTACCTGTTATACATATAGTAAATAAATGTTTCTCAACTCACAGAAAAAACTCATTTCCTTCATTTCCAGATACCCCAATGAATCCACACATCAAAGCCGATACAGTATCCCCGGTTGTACCTGAAGCAGTTACTCTATGTTGCAATTCTACTTCACGAAGCAAGCCAGATACACACGACCTGACATTAAGGTTTACTTGGAGAATCAACGGAACACTTGCTACCCAATTAAGGTTTAGTGCCAACAGTTCTTGTCTTATTATCAAGTCAACGGTGCCGAACGACAGGTATAATAGATTCACCTGTCAGGCGATAGAGGAAACACAAGGATACAGCGGGCCGCCCTCAATGGAGAGTGACGAGTTCCAACTTACACCTCGCTGTAAGTATGGTATATGTGATAAAGGTGATCCATTAAAACATATCCGTTAATAACAAATGAGGGATAACCAATCAGAAAAAAAAAAACCTCAACGACAATGTTATACGAAAAGAAAGTATGTTTCAAGTGATTTTAAACATCATAGCAACAGGCAGTTACTTATTGATATACACGCGCGAATGATCAGTTACGGGTAGAGACAAATAACCGATACTAGATTATTTCTTTTTATATTATATATATTCATGATAAAAAACATGTGACCATTGGTCTCAGAACACAGAACATGTTGATAGTTAATGCATTGCATACATCAACTTTTGATACCATGGTATATAAATACAAATACAAATACAGTACAACACCTTGATGGCGAACACGCATGCAGTACAATCATGGTTATATTGTAGTAATCTTTATTATTCAGGAATGTTCCTATATAATATATATATATATATATATAGATATACATGTATTCCATATAATCTGCCTAATAATCAGTGAATTTGCCTGTGTAATATTGCTACATATTTCACTGAAATATGACCTGGAAATTCGTTGTTTAATGATTAGAAACAATAAAGATGTCGTCAGGATTTCGAAAATCGCGGTACAAAATGGCGGTTTGCAGCTGGATTTTCGTGATTTATTTGGACGAAATATTCTATGTAGGTTTGTTGTAAATATGTGATAAAAAGTATCTTAAGATCCTATATACATGTGTGTATTTATTATAACTATGAACGAAGTGGATTATATTGGTCCGTCCCCAGAGTATTCGTTATAACCATGTTTTACATCATTGTGATACCATCTCAATGTGCACTTATTTTACAATTATTTAACAGACGGTCCTCAGTTTGTTGACATAGATGGCGCCGGAAGTCTGTCTCCGATGATTATGGGGGATGTGTGTTGTCCCGTTGTCTGTAGCACTGACTGTAACCCCAGCTGTGTGATAGAGTGGTGGAGAGAAGGCGTTTTATTACCAGTTCATCAGACTTCTGATAATCAGTCACGGTTATTGGACAAATGCCCCAACCAAAACAAGGGAGATAAACTTATACCTGTAAAAGTAAGATTGCCCGAAAATGTAGGATTTCACTGCGTCGATGATGGAACGTAACTTCACTGTAAGCGTATATTGTAAGTATTATTTATTCGAAAACCATTTTACAACACGGTATCTTATGAAGTGTGTTATGCTTTCAAATACAAAAAAAAAATCCATAGTGATACGAAATTGATAAATCTTGTCACGACTATAAAATTCACTAGCAAATACCAACAATCAACCTGTCATGTGCCTAAAATTCATTTCTTCAGATCCACCCAAGAATCACTAATATGATGTATTTCGATGAAAACTGATCAATTCCAACCAATCAATACAAGTGACGTCATCACACTTCCCGAAGCAATAAAATTGGTTCTCAGAGTTGACGTCGACAGCAACCCGAATTCTGACGTCACTCTATTACATGGGCAAACATATAGTCGGCACGGGTGTAGCCAACGGTACTACGGGAAGATTCAGCATACACGTAGATAACCCTCAGTGTATCCATACGGGGACTTATGTTGTCAGGGCAACCAACTTCTTCAAAGAAAAAATAACAGCAGTACATCATTCCGAGGGATTGTTCGGTCTTCACGTCTCTTGTAAGTTACATGGTGCTCGACTGAAATCGTTCAGCAATATTTGGTTTACAAATATTACGTTTAGTATTCTTGTACATTGTAGAATATACTATTAGTATTTTATCAAATGAAATATTTTACTCAAATATATCATGCCATTGATACGGTCTATTAATACGAAATATCGGTTCCATGTCGATCACAACATATTAGGTGAATTTCGGGTAATATTGAAAGTACATGTTTGTTTGCATGCAAGAAAAGCAATAATTATAAGTCTCTATTGAAAGGGACGGCTAAAAGAAAGTACTTTTTGACTTAACTGTTTTACAAGAACTCTTCCTTGTAAACACATGTACGCGTTTTGTTTTAGGTGCTCCTCGAGTAGTACGTCAGTAGTACCAACAGAACAGTTGGACTGACAAGGGAAAAGATATACTGCAATCCCAATTAACGTGACAGTCATAGCGAACCCCAGTCCGTCTTTTGAATGGTCTGAAGGTGTGAGCAGCCTCCCTGTTCTAAAAGCCAACTTATACACATACATCATCAGGGGTATTGTTGAAGCTAAGACAATGGCGGAGTACAGAGAAGATCATGTTAACATCACTAACGGCCTAGGACAGGTGTTAACTGTCAAATTCCAAATTCGACCTGAAGGTACACTTTTATTTTTTTTTTGCTACATTTTTCGCAGTGTTATAAAATGTTTTGGATTTTTTCACGAGAGTGAAACTATCAGCTTTTGATATATCCAGTCTATTACATTAATATCTACACTAATTGTGTAGTGAAATTTTACCAATTAAGGTAACATAAAATGATAACATCAATGTTTCAGATCTACCGTATACGCCTGGGGACTTCCATGTTTCCAAGGTAGGCATTGAATATATCACGGTTGAGTGGACATCCAATTTTAACGGTGGGTATCCTCAGATGTTCGACATATATGTAATGATCGTAGGGGACGATGGATGGGAACCTGGTATATTGAACATTTCAGATGTTGGACAGGGGACACGAATGGAATGCATTATAGGGGAACTCATGCCAAATACTGAATATATACTTAGACTGGACGTCTCCAATAAGCTGGGATCTGGACATTCAACACAGCTACGGTATTGGACTTTGGGTAAGACATTAAAGTAGACCACACAATCTGGTAATGATCAAACGCAACGTTTAACTATTTCCTCAGTCTTAACAGTGTATACTTGACATCATAAGTCTATCGAATGATAATGTCTCCATGCAAATCAAACGCACTGCATCGTCGAAGGCCCAGGGTTGATCGCAATATAGCGTAGAGTAACGATGAGCGTATGACACGTTCTATAACATAGTTATGACACGTGTTATGCCTAATGTATGACACGTGCTATGACATAGTTATGACACGTGTTATGCCTAATGTATGACACGTGCTATTATTACATAGTTATGAACACGTGTTATGACACCGTGCTATTACATAGTTATGACACGTGTTATGACAACAAAATAGTTAATGTAATTTACATTTTTACCTAAAAATCGTAGTTTTTAGTCGCAATAGTTTGATCAATATAATGATAAAAATGAGATGAATTATAACACGTCGTATACATAAATTTACCAATACAACTTCTTTATATAAATTATATGAACGATGAATAATTTACATATGTCCCCGATTGCCTTTTTCCTCAGCTCCACCTCGAATCACAGTTCTTAGGTTCCAGTGCGAAACATACATACATTTATTACAAGTACGCGGTACGTTGATCTCAGTCACCCCGCCAGAGGCAGATAGGTGTGACATCATGGTAGACATCAAACAGCAACACAACTACATGAAGTAATCCTATTATATGAACAACAAACTGTCGCCAGAGCTGAAGCCACCCATACAGCAGGGAACATAACAGGATACATCTAAACAATCTTCGGTGTAACCAAACAGGGGAGTATATTGTCAGAGCGTCGAAGTCCTTCAGAGATAACAGCGATGACGCCTACCGTTATGACCAGCGTTTGAGCTTCGTGTTGCTTGTATGTGAACTATTGACCAGTTGCAATTATTTAAGCATTAGTTCGATTCTGTGGTAACTGAAAATATTGCATTGTGTATTGATATTGTGTACACTGTGAAAGACACGTTGAAACGATAAAACTGTTCGAGATCGATAAAAAATGCAATTCTGGGGCTAAAATAACGTTCGGGTATTTTTAAAAGTAATACAGAGTTGCGAAGTCTATAGCTTTCCACCAAGATGTCGCTTTGTGTAATGGACTAGATATTTGATTTGCTTCAAACGTGTTTAATACTGCCTATATGTAATGTTCGAATATCAGTGTCCGTATTAGTTTGTAGCTCAGTCCAAATACAATGTTCGCTTGTTTGTTTTCACGTAGTTCTGACTTTAAACTAAAATTGCAAGTTAAAAGTCATTCAATTCAGATGTATTTCAAAAAATCGTTTCTGATTTATTTTCTTACTGAGGACAGATTTTTTTTCTACTAGAATTCAAATGTGCTCACAAACGCCTTAAAAAGCGCGTGAGTTAACACATGTGATATCAGTCAGTGTTCACCTAGCAGTTGGAAGCTGTCCACTATGTATTACCTACAAGTATTTTACACGAAGTGTTTAGCTGTAGGTAATCTGAAATTAAAAACAAATCCCATGCATGGCAAGAAAATAGCAAAATAACGACAGTATTCCAATTAATGGTCGATATCTTCAAGTGTGTTACACCAAAAAAATTCGGAAAAAGTTTGCACGTGTTATCATTCCTGAAACATTTTAATGTTATCTTCCGAGATTTAACCATTTGGAACAGATAAATGATTAATCTATCTTGAACATATTGAAGTATTATGGGATCTAGCTGACAATGAATCCCTAGTCGCATCACATGAAAGAAAGATACCTCCTGTGAGAGGCTACATCTTGTAAGAGGGATGAAGCCATGGTCCAAACCCCGACATCCCCCTATTTTTTTATTGGGGAATAAAATAAAGAAAGCAAAAAAACAAAAGAGTAGCTATGCAAGAAGAGCAAAATAAAATTAGCTACACAACTTGCGTAAAAGTGGCACTGTCATAACTAAGGATTTTCTCAAAAAACGGTTTTTGAGAAGCATTATTTAAAAAAATCACAAAGTCGTATTTTTGTAACATAATTTAATAAATCATTCTAAGATACCCTGTCAGCTAGGATTTTGTATCGAGATATTTTGCATTAGAATATACAATACTACATAATTTCTATTCTGTAATACACCATAAAAGTGATACATTTAATGTATACTATCTTTTGCATTAAGGTTCCGACCGCCGAGAATATTATCCCACTAGCAACAGAACAATTGGACTAACAAGTGGAAGATTATAATACAGTCCCAATTAACGTGACAGTCATAGCGAACCCCAGTCCCTCTTCTGATTGGTCTCTGAAGGTGTGAGCAGCCTCCCTGTTCTAAAACCAATTTATACACATATATCATCAGGGGTATTGTTGAAGCTTAAGACAGTGACGGAGTACAGAGAAGATCATGTTAACATCACAAACGGCCTAGGACAGGTGTTAACTGTTCACATTCCAGATTCGACCTGAAGGTAACCTTGTTTTGCAATATGTCTATCAAAATGGTTCAGCTGTACACAATTCAATGACATCTATTTTTTTTAATTTTGCTCTCATTAACTTATTCTAACTGTTTAATTAGCCGAATCATTTTCGCTATATCTACATGAAATGAAAATCCGAGAATGGCGCAAAATCCAGCGTTGTCGTGACGTCACAATAGAAACATAGACGTTGCGTATTGATTTGGAAATATAGTCCATTGGAAAATAAATACCATCGTACGTTTAAATTTTTACGTTTTTAAACGTTTTATTATACTTCATCAAGTAGTCAGAAAAATAGTAATCAATATTGATGTAACTTTATTTAATTCCATAGGGGTATGGGAATTCACACAGTTGGCAAACAGCTTATATTGCACACCGCTAAGGAATTGAAAAAATAATGGCATCAATTCTTGATTAGAACAAACGGAATCAAGATATTACAAACAAACTGCACTTATGAATCTGATCCGAGAAATCGAAATATATAAAAAAATTGAATTGATTAACGGTCCTAATTAAAAGCCAGGGTCATGTTAGGACGAGCCCTCCACAAGTATTCTGTGTTGTTTGCATGTGTGTAAGTGCGAGGTGTGTATTTTGGGAGACATGTGGTATGTTCGTGTTTTTGTCTTCTTGGATAGGTGAGCTAGTTGTCCTTTTTATAGTGCTATCTATCACTGAAAGCATGGCCGCCGAATTATAACATTGCAACACCCCAACCTGTCACTCAAATGATGCATAGTGTATGCATCCGTCTGTCCATTATTTAAGACGTCGGTCTTTTTGTCTGTCTGGATGTTGGCTTTAAGACAATAGTTTGAGAAGCAATATATTTTCTTGAACCCTCATATATAAGTAGTATGAAGCAGCACAGCACATATTAGCGTTGTTTTGCCAAATTCCAAAAGAAAGTCCCGGTCAAATGAATCCAATCGGAACATTACTCCACCTCTCAAACATAATATGAAAACCAAGCCAAAGAAATAATGTATAATCCAATGATTAAAAGTTCGTTCATAATAACACTAATAACCTTTAGATTATTAAAACGTCGATGACCCATTGAGCCAATAGCTCATGTCCCATGCGGGCTACATATTGACGTAGTACTTTGTTATGTTGGTTTGTTCATTTGTATACAATATACATGGTGATATTGCTTTCACCGGGACGTCTAAATATATGATACATTAATACGTAACAGTACAGTCACCAAGGCGAGATCAGATGTAACCTAACTGTTAATTAGGAGAGTGACCAAGTATCCAGATATAATCTAAACCAGATGAAAATAATACTTTGGATATCGCAAAAGCATAGGTTACATAACAGACGGAAATACCACTTAATACACTTTTGAAACTTCAAAAGTATAGGCTTAAAATAGACAGTAATAATACTTTTACGTCAGTTGTAGATACATTGTATCTCTAAGGCACAAGCTCTTGACATTAAAAACACAGCTTCCGATTACGGAATGTTTTTTTCTCTCATACCTCACAGGGTTATCCCGCGCTTGCTAGGGAAAAGATAACTCTTTTACCGGGGTAAGGAAAAGGCAGCTAACACGCGCTTGACAATGACGTCATCGATACATGCGTAGATTGTTACTGAGGACGCCATTAATTGTCAACACTATACAAATAATTTGTTATCTGATATTTTTTTAAATATGGGAGAAAAATAATCTTACATGGGTCTGCCAAACCTTGGTTTGACCAGCCAAAATCCTTCACTCGGGTTGAGATATCCTTGTCCACTTGACAGACCCATGTAAGGTTGTATTAATCTTCTGCTCAAAAAGATACTATATCAAACAAAGAATATATGTACTATTTAATACAATGTTCCAGGTGTACCTCAAACACCGACGGATTTCCGTGTTGCTAAGGTAGGAGTGAACAGTATAACGGTTACGTGGACATCAGTCTTTGACGGTGGTTATCTTCAAATATTCGACATATATATCATGGCTGTCGAGGACGTAGGATGGCGGCCCGGTGTGTTGGGTATCCCTGATCCTGGACAGGGCACACTTATGGAACATACCATAGGTAATCTCACATCTTATACAGAATATATACTTCGACTGGGTGTCTCCAATAAGCTGGGATCAGGAAATTCAACACAGTTACGGTATTGGACACTAGGTAAGATATTAAAAAGATCGTAACATGTTTCAGAAACAAATTACACTGTATGTACAGATACTGAAATGAAGAAGCAACTCAATTTTTTTTTTCAAAAATGTATTTTAATATTGCGTTTCTGAGAAACATGTTACAGAGTGTATTGGATTAATCGCTCAAAAGTTGTTTTTTAATTTAAGTTATTAAATGCTAAAATTTCACAATTGTAACCTGCAGGGGTCCTCAGGGGACATCATTGCTTCATCAATACTCAGAATGTGTTTACTGTTGATGAATTTTATTTTCGTTTGTAAAAACATTCAAACCATCAATCACCTCACCAATATTTTAGACAGTTGACATCAATAGTACTGTATCATTAATCAATGTCTGATAACTTTATATGCATATTTTTCCAAGTTCCTATTTGTCACCATATCAGCTTTCAAACTGATACTGATTGTATGGTCATGTTTTGCTCTGAATGTATACTGCATAAATCCGTCACACCTAACGTGCTTCTATATTCAGGCGTAGATAAATACAGGTTAAAAATTTTACCAGTACCTTTCATGAACGTCATTATATTTGAAGTTCTTAGAAAAAAAAACATAAAATGCACTTTTGGAAATATCTTATTTATATCATTTCCAGATGTCCCACCAAAAGGGGGAAAATCTTTAAGCTACCCATCATCATACTTACCGTTTTTCTTTCTGCTTCGTAGTAGGGGGGGGGGGGGGGTTGGAATTTTGATCATTGCTACGATTATCATAATCATTAGGATAACAACACATCAAAAAGCCAAACAAGGTAAGAATGCGTAGCGTAGTAAAATATCCTATCTTTATTGCAGCTATTTGGATGTGTGCAGTTGGATATTTGTTCTCTTCAAGAATTTACCAACATTGCATAAAACAACTTTATCAACATTGCATAAAACAATTTTACCAACATTGCATAAAACAATTTTATCAACATTGCATAAAATATATCATTACTTTACAAAAGATTAGTTAATCTACAATTATCAATTGCCAACATTGCGTAAAACAACTATAATTTTTTCATTACTTTACAAAGATTAGTTAATCTACAATTATCAATTGCTAATTTGAACGTCATTTATAACAATAGGATACAAACAGTGGGAAATGATTGCTTCACACCGCTTTTTGTTTTTTGATATTTGCGGTAAAAGTATTGATAATTTGACAGTTCCAGCGTTTGTAATGCTATGCTAATAGAAAACTGTGTTAATATCCTTGTCACTGACTCTTTTTTTTTAAATTATAATTATAAAATTAAGAAACTTGAAGCCGTAATAATGTCTCTGTATTTGTTTAAACAGAATCATGCACTGTAAGCAAAGTATTTTTATATGTATTTTTTGTTAATAAGGCACATATATACATACTTAAATATTTTACATGATGAGTATGGTGTATGATCTGTCGGCGGCGGAACTTCTTTAATTATCTAGTATTTGTTACCTTTAGTAAAAGACAGGTGTCCGGATCAGGGTCCAACCATTAATCATGCACTCCACCCTATTACCGATCCTAGTAATTCGAGTAAGTACTTCTAGTTCTGCTCATAGATAACAGTCTGTATATCTAATATAAAGAAAATCTTAGAATAAAATGCTACTAGATTTCTTAATTCTCCTTACAAATATATATCGAAATAAAATTAGTAGGAAACGTTACATATCAATCAATGATCCACATCCAATTTCAAGTTCATAGTTTTAAGATATTTTCTATTGAACTTTATCTACATGCACGATGATAATGTCAATTAAATAGATTACAACGTGTTCCATTTAGTGGGACATTCCAATTGGTTTGGTAAGAATACAACGTTTGTTTTGGTAAGAATACAACGTTCCGTTAAACGAAACGCGACTTTTTTTCTAAAGCGAACCGGTTCGCCTGATGGATTTCTTTCCAACGAACTAACATTTGAGGATCGTATTTACTTTTTCAGTGGCCGAGGCCAGACCTCGTGTATATTATTCAGAAACAAAACAATACGACGCTGGTGCATCTATTTCAGTTGATATCCATAATGATTATCATGCTTTGTTCCATTGAGCGATCACGCTCCAAATTAGTACAATCGAACGTTGCACTAAATACACTTTAACATTAAAACGTCGTTGACTTGGTGTAACAATTTTTGAAATCTAGGGTAAAGTGTTATAATTACAGTAACACCCCGAGTCTAACCTACAAATTCAAGCAATCAGATAATTAAGTGTAAAAATTTAAGTAATCCTAGAGATAAGTTTGAAAGGAACATAAGGTGAAAACGGTTTATGAACACCAAACAAAACATTTGTAAACACAGTAAAAAAAGAGGTTATACGAACTATGTTTTAATGTTTGTTCAATTTACTAATATTTTTTAATACTTTTAAGACCACGACCACGTGTATGCTTCTGTGGATGGGGAAGTTAGTGTCCAAACCACAGGAACACGACACAGAGCTGAGACAGAGGAAATCACACGTGAGTTGGTCACGTGTACATTATACGATTTAGGGTCTCTAACGTCTTCATTAGTTCAAACGCCTTCATAAATGCCTTCATTACTGCAAACGCCTTCCATATAGGGTTCAAACGTCCTTCATTAGTTCCAAACGCCTATTATTAATGACAAACGTCATTCATAAATTCAAACGCCATCATTAAATCAATACTTCTTCATTAATTTCAAACGTCTTCATTTATTCAAACACCATCATTTAAAACAAACGCCCTTTCATTTAGCTTCAAACCGTCTTCATTAATTCAAACATCTTCATTCAAACGTCTTTGCAAATTCAAACGTCCTTCATTAATTCAAACGCCTTCATTAATACAAAACGCCTTCATTAGTTTCAAAACAGTCTTCATTTAATTCAAACGTGCCTTCATTAATCCAAACAGTCTTTTATTTAATCCTATGGGAAATCTTTTTCGTTATTGATATGATCTATATTAACTAATCATGATGATTTTTTTGTTTTTGTTTTGAGATACCTGTTACATTTGTAATAAGGATACTTACAATACAGCGATTATACGTATACGAATACGGATAAGGATATGTTATTGGTAGGGGAGCGACTACTATTCTTAAAATATTTCTTATCTACGTATTTTAAATATTGAAACTCAAAATTAACAAATACTACCGTAAATTTGCATGATAGAACTAGAACAGCGTGTTAATACAGCCTACCATTCCTATCTTTGGAAGGTTACTCGTTCAACCAAAAATACCACGATCATTGCGTGGATCTGTCGTGTATATTGTACCTGTGTCACAGTGTGAACTATGCGATACCTAACGGGTAGGGTAACAAGGTTAACGTTACATTGTGTTAGCACATTGCACATGATCGCTCCCCTCTCACTACATGTCCCGTATACGTATGCGTACACGTATACCGCTTAAAGGTTCATGTAAAGGCTTTTTAACAGTTGATATTTTTGCAAGCCTAAAACTCATTACTTGTGCTGCAATGTGAAACAGAAGCAAATTTACATTAATTGTTTGAGAATAGATTTGTACCCTGGCCTAACTTGACAGAGCATACAGATGATTGAATGTTAAAATGTATGAAGCTTAAGCATGTAACATATCAGTAAAAACATTGAGAAAAATGTAGCTATTTCTGTGGAGAAGACATAGAACTCGTGTGAATTGCATTGATTGGAACCAAAAACAAGCCAATTGCCATCGTGTTCATTTGTGAATATGCCAGGTACTGTCCAACAGTTGTTTGGCAAAATCGGACCAGCAATATAGCACAGGAGCAGATTGTAGTAAAAGCAAATGGCTGCTGTAAATGGCGGATCATAACAAAATATCGCAATATAAGAAGCTATCTCAATTGATACAAATGTTCTTATAGACAACCATAAGGTACTATGAACATGACAAGGTAAGACTCTTTCCACGAAAAAAAATAGTTCAAACGATCTGTTTGGGGCGGAAAATGCAAATTTCCGAAAAGAGTCTCAAAGTCCACATTTTAACTATTTTTTTCGTAAAATAGTCTTCTTGTCATGTTCAGAGTACCTATTATATTGTATATAAGAGCACTTGTATCAATTAAAATGTCTTCTTATATGCTATATTTGTGATCCGCCATTTTAAAGCAGCCATTTGCATTTACAACAATAGGCTCCTGCACTATTCGCTGGTCCAATTTTGCCAAACAAACTGTTGTGAGTACCGCGGCATAGTCCACTACTGAACACGATAGCATGTTATTTGGTGCCATCAATGCAATTCACACGAGTTCTATGTCTTCTCAAGAAATATACATTTTTCTCTTATTTTACTGAAATTTACAAGCAGCTTCACAAATTACATATCCACAGTAAGACTGACAGTTAGCCAGGGTATATACCAACAATTAATGAAGTTAGTTCTGTTCAATTGCAGAACAGTAATGAGTTATAGGCTTGCAAAATATCACTGGTTAAAGCCGTTACATGAACCTTAATGCGAACACCCTATTAGGGCTATTTGCAAAAAGTGGTATACGTATACGTATACGGATACGTATTTGAAGGGGAGCAATCATTATTCATGATATATTGTGCAGATATTATATTGTCGATAGTATAAATTTGATTTCATACAAATATGTACAAAGATATTGAACGATTCTTGTGTGTATCTTGAATTGGTCATACATGCTCTTTAAATGCTTATTTCCCCTTTTGATCATAAATGTACGCTACTTTTCTCTGTATATGGGTAAATGTTAGGAATAAAGGATGTAAACAGGTCGTTAGTAAGGGCGGCTTATTTCGGCGACAGTATCAACAATGCACCCATACCATAATGCGACAGTATGTTTGCATTGCACATTGTCACAATTTTCGCTAATCACTTGGCGCATTGTCGCTCTTCGCTCCCGCATGGCTCACTGTCGCATTGTCGCTATTTGCTTAGTGAAATTATCGCACTGTAAGCATGACGCATTGTCGCACCTTTATCAATGATCCAGGCGACAGTGCTTCCCAAGTGAAGAGCGACATTACGCAGTACGACAATTTGCGCCATGCGACAGTCTTTGTGTCGCATAGCGCATTGCCTCACGATTGCATTGCGCATTGTCGCCTCTTCGTTTGGCGCATTTTCGCTTATCACTTGGCGCATTGTCCCTCTCTCTTGGCGCATTGTCCCTCTCTCTTGCCGCATTGTCGCTCCCTCTTGTCGAACTGTCGCATGGTGCATTGTCGCTCTTCGCTTGACGCACTGTCACATTGTCGCTCTTCGCTTGGTGAATTGTCGCACTGTCGGATGACGCATTGTCCGCACCATTGCAAAGTGGCGTCGCGACTGGCGCCAATGATCCATGATGCGACAACGCGCCAAAGGAAGATCTATAATGCGCGCATGTGACAGTGTGTTTGTCACATGGCGCATTGTCAAATGACACATTGTCGATCTTCGCTTAGAAGCACTGTGCATAAGACGGCGTCACTAATGCGATAGTGACGCTTCCTATACGGTAGTACACCCAGGTACACTACGTGCCATGCAATCGATCGTGCATTCTAAGTCAAAGCAGATAGCTATCCAGAGACTGCATTGAACAATATACGCTAAGATATTCACAACCAATAACATCTAATCGAAAGATATTACGATAATAGTAGTTTAATTATAAATTTACAACAAACTTTATAAATAATGATTACTACCCTTCAAATACGTATCCGTATACGTATGCGTATACCGCTTAAAGTAACTAGCCCTATTGTAATTATCCGTAATACAAGATCATAATCCTGCTTATTAGGTGTCATGTGCCATACGTTTCCAATAAGTTTTATTTGGTATAGTAATACAAAGGGCACATCTTACCAATATTATTGCACAATTGTTATTTCTGAGTAATGAAATATTATACTTTTCGAATAATCCTGTTCAATCGTATCTTAAATTTGAAAAAAGAGAGTTTTGTTTTTTTATATAAATGAATTTATATTAATATATTTTTCATCACCCAACTTCACTCTCACTGGCTATCATGGCATATATTTATGATACATAATTCAGAAATACATAATCATCACTTACTGAAAACATTGCCCTACGCAAAACTGTCAGTTTAATATATACAGTATAAACAAAAATTATTCGCACTCTACAGGTCATCCAGTATTTTTTATGCCTCAGTGAACGAAGGAAGTCTGAACTCAAGGACAAGAAATCTGCATGGAAACGAAGGTATCAAATTGCATTTAATATTATTTCATTTTATTGCAACACTTACCAATGTATGTTCACAAAGTTGTTTTAATTTATGATAGAATGATACCTTATAACAAAGTCTCAACTATATGAATCCGCCTTTCTCCGCCATAACTGTGGTCAGTTAGAAGCGATTGATATGTACTGTAGTAAGAATTAATCCCATGGCATATTTTCAGATTACTAAATTCACTAATTAAATGTCTGAGATATAATACAACCACGAACTATTATTCAAGAAAGCATTCACCCGTGCATTTCTTTTGCTGGTTTAACGTCGGTCAAGATTTTGTCTTAATCTACCTCATCTGTATTGAATTGCGCTATACCAGCTGAACCGAACCGTTACAAATGGATGGTGTCTTCCGAAAAGCATACCGCTTGGATCCAAGAATGGCGACCCGATATTATTACATTTGCTCTCGACATTTCCCTTTCTGATCAACAATAATCAAGACAGTATGCAGATTTACATTCGTTCACTAAACCTTTAGCTAAGATTGTCTCCGCTATTCCGTATTGTAATATTACAGAGCTTGCAGGGCAGGTATCGATTGTTACGTCGCGTTCGTTATTTTATTAACACAATTCACGTCGTTTTTCTCCGAGACGCAAGACGTTTATGCTCCCTAAAACATGACGTCACAATCAATACTTACCTGGCAAATTGAAGATAACTATACTGTAATATTCAAATTCGGAATTGCCGAGCAGGCTGTATTATGTAATCGAATGCCACTTTGATACGTTTTAGTAAATATGCTTTTATATCCGTATGATCCCATTTTGAAAAACCCAAACTAAACTTATATTTGGAAGCATAAAGAGGATGTGTAAATGAATTGATATTTCGGAAATATAAAACCAAAAGATTGATCATCTGATAGTGTCATTATTATGAACAGTTTTCCTTAAATACTTGTATTCCCTATTTCTGAATGGTTGACGTTGATTTATATATTCGTGCTTTTTTCAAATTGAATACATTTTCAACTGATTTTATAATTTCTAGATTGACACCGCAGTTGCAAGCAAGATGAGGAGACAGGACAGTAAATTAGAGATTTATAGATGGATTGGTAGAGGATCAGATTGGTAAAAGAACAGAAATTTTATTCTACTTAACTGTATTTAGAACACTACAGAGGGATCATTAAACGAGCGTTGAAATAAATCTGGAGTTAGATCATCACAAACCTATCCAATCTGATGAAAAATCAACAGTTTATGTAGATCTCCGCTATTACTTCATGTTAGCGGAGTATGTATCAACACGAGCTTATTTTTAATACAAGATTGTTCACAACACATATCGCATATTGAAATTGACGATTAATTAACTGTTGTGTGTAATGTGATAAGCTAAAATGTATTGCAAAAATGTGGGGTTTGTTTTTCTCAATTTGTTGATATTTTTTTTTTAATTTACTTTTTTCTTTAATCTAATTAAAGTACATTTCCAACTTATTTTTATTCTAGCTGACACTGCGTACTGCAACGGCTGGTGAACGGCAGTATTTAGAGATCATAGAGATGAAAGACTTCAGAAGTTTGATATATATTTTAAACTCATTTTATTTCACGTTATTTTTATCTGTGTACATTGGGTAAACGAGAGTCTATTTTATATGTTTTTGAATGTTCTATATTGTAATCAGTATTTGTTTTAAATTAGTGTCTTTTTGCATAAAGAAACGAAAAAATGTAATTTACACATTTCAACAATATTGTATTATGATGCAAAGATCGACTGATTAATGCATGGGTATATTCATTGCATATTCATGTATGACTTTTTTGACAATTGTTTATACTAGTTGGCGCCGACAGTTTTTCATTATTTGCAGATGGATAAACCCCAAAAGTGTACTGACGTACAAAATATTTTAAAAATAGAAAACAAAAACATCAAATTCAACGTCTAATAGTATTAAATCTTTAACAGTTATGAAAAAAAATATATATGATAACTATGAAGAATAAGAGAAAAAAATATTAATTTTCAACCTGTTAACTAAGATAATGATTTACCATCTTTTCATTTCAACTTGATTGTTAAAATAAGTATGGTTTCAATCGGCAGACTGTGTCGCTGTCGGGAACAGATACACAATTCATAACGTATACGTGTGGTCTTAGCTCTGTACTTCTGCTCTGTTAGGAAGTGATAAATAAAATTGTATTATCAATTTAGCAGCTGAGAATATATGATATACATGTTATAACTCCCTGAGTATGCTTCGGATATTAAAAAAAATACAATGTAGTTAAAAATACATGTCCTATACTTTCACTCCTTTTGTATAAAGGAATATAACAACATCTCATTAGTGGGTCATGTCCTGGGGACGCGGAGATTTATGAGATTGAAGAATCAAATTACAGCTTTCTTCCAGTATCTTGGAAGCGAAGTATTAGGGGACAGAAACAAGTTTTAAAGAGCTGCCCGAATTATTTCCGAGTGTGTAGTCATCTCGCCCAGAGAACACAATATATCTTAATATATGTATGTGAGCTGGAATGAAATGTTGATATATCTAGGTGGTTGAAATGCATATTTGAACCGGTGAACGGATAGTGTCAATAGATTATTATTATGACAATAAACGATTGTAATTTATTTTTTTTTTTTGTAATAATTTCGTGTTATTAAGCGAAAGTGAGTATTGCAATATCTTTCTATGATAATGACTGTTTTGTTTTTTTGTTTTTTTTGTTTGTTGTTTTTTTTTTGCAACAAAATGTGACTTCCATATTTAGTTTTAATTATGATTTTGTAACTAATTAGTCTCCATTGTTCTTTTGTTTCAGATAAACATTGATGGTATGTCCCTGGATGCAGACATGCAATATATAGAGATGGGAGCATCCGAAGGTAAGAAATCGTGGTTTTTACACTTACAGGTAAACTGTTTTAAGTTTTACAATGCAATCGGAAGGTGAACATACCTCCATTTTTCGAAACAAACTTAAGTATTAGCTTAAAGCTGACAATGCAAGTTAAAAACATGCATTTGAAATTAAAAAAAAAAATTATTAACGAAATATTTTTTTCAAAAATTGTTTCTGAGACATCCCCTAGTTATGACAGTGTGGTATCTAAGGAAGTGGCAGCCATTTTTCTTTTGCTCTGCTTAGTAACCTTCACTGGCCAACCCCCTATATAAAGCATGGGACACTTGACACACGTGTGTCATTCTAAACATGTCTTGTCTCTGATACACATGCCCCGATATTAGAAATAACAATGTCAAATTGAAAATAAACATTGCACTAACCTGCAAATATATCATTGAAGTAATAGATGAATGCGTTGTCAGCTATATCCCAACATATGTCCAATACGAACTAATAAAACACTTCATTATACACGAAGTTTTACACGTACATGTACATCGACACGTGTGTGTCCTTGATAGTTGTCGCTCGTTCGGGTCAGGTACGTAGTCACGTGTATACGGTCAGTTGAGTGCATCGGGTACGATGACATACGTGGAGATAAGAATGTGTACGGATTATTGTTTTTGGATTTCTATTCACTTGCGTTGAAATTTTATTTTGAGAAACATCTAAATGACAACTTAGAGGAGTTGACATGTTTAATTGCAAAAAAAAAGGTCCCATATAGTTTTACAGGTGAAGGTTTTGTTTACCTAATTTTTAGGTGATATATACTGTGGAATGCTAGGTGTATAGGTACATGAATGAGCGCACGTGTGTCGATTCACCGCGCTTTATATAGGGGTCGTCGGAAATGTAAAACAAAAATGGCTGTCCTCAACCGGGAATGTCTCACAAACGATTCTTGAACAACGAGTATACTTATTTTAAAAAAAATCATTTTGATAATTTTAACTTGCAATTGTCAAGCTTTAAGTCTGCACTTTTGTTTCGCGAAATTGGAGCGAGTGCGTATAAAAGTTGCCATCTGTGGTACATGTTTACCGTCATGAGTCTAAATATAAAGGAATTAATGTAGACAATGTAATTCATTAAAATATTGGATCAATACTCATACAATCTCCTATTTTATTTACATTTATGCTATTTTCTGATTGATAAGTAAGGTGTGATGAAAAAGAATGAGAAGATGCCGACGACCACATTAACAACCATCATTGTTTCCACTTGCGAGCTCTAGGGTTCGAATCTAATTCCTTAGAAGTTTCAAATTCAAACATACATGAATCACACGAAGACAATAATATCTTAATTTGTTTTAATGATTTTTTACCATTGGTCAGGTGGCACCAAAGTGTTTAACGGCCAGTGACACAAACGATATCCATGTATGACAGGGAAGAAGGTAATACTTGGAAGTTATGTAAAATACTTGATTTTGTGCACGATACGTTATCACGTTTTTTGCATGATGCAGAGTAACCTCCCTTTCGGCTAGGTATCTATTGTTGGTCCTTATTTTGTGAGCGAAATTCCACGTCGATGTTCCCCGAGAACTATGACGTGACGCTCACAAAATAATGAGGTCGCAATGAATACCTACCCGTAAAGGGAGATACATCTGCAAAATGTAATTACAGAATAGGAACACACTTTGTATCAAACTATTTTAGATGTACAACGATACGTTGCAGGAGGATGATAACACAATCAAATTTCTGAAAAGGCGCATAATAAAAAAAATTGCAATGATAACAGTCATCATGCTTTTTTAAAATAACTGTAACGGTTTTACGGAATTTCACACGATGTTTTATGCATACCATTTCTTCAGGTTCATTTATTAAGTTATTTGGCAAGTATTCTTTCAAACAAAAACGTTCAATTGCGAATTTCACTAACAAATACGACAAGTTACAAAACCAATTTTACAGTAATGTATGTTTAGTGGATGAATTAAAAAGGCATTCTAAACAAGTAAAGAGAACATGATTTTTTTTCACCTTTTTGTTTTTAGATTTATATTTAAAACAATCTGTCCTCATATTAATCGTATTTCCACAGTGTACCATAATTCGATTCTTGGTAATTTAATTCAAAATTGCAAGACAAATCTTTTTATTTGTGGCCGCACACGAACATTACTGCAGGTTTTTACTATGGGATACTCTAAGGAATGGATACGACGACAGTAATAGTTAAAAACTAGTGGTGTATTGATAGCGTGGTTGATGCAGTTATAAAAAATAATTGATGTTGATATTTCATAATTTTTATATTGTAAATCAATATGATGAAACTAATACATGCGAAAGGGAAATGTGTTGTTTAGCTCGATAAAATAAATGGATATAAACTATGCTTATTAACAATAAATGTCGACGGGGCTAGTCGAGATAAGTGTATAAGAATATCTATCTTTGTATCGTACGTGCATATGACATATGGGAAGTCCTCCAAAGATTCCTACATTTTTAGGCCATGTTATTCACCCAAATAACTTATGTCTGATCACAGTCTGTATTTAATAAATACTCAGAGTGTGGAGCTTGATAATTATTCAGGTGAGTGAGTTTCTATAAAGTTAAGCCACCTCTTATAGTGTCATTGTTAAGAAGGGAATATTAACCAATTAAAATACAGTGCAGTATTCTTTATTTTATTCTATTTCTGATTGAATTATTGTTTTTTTTAATAATCATATATTTATTTTTCTATTTTTTTTTTTAGTTTTCATTTATTTATTTTTTATTCTTTTTAATTATGTAATTTAAAGGATGATTTTGCATAATGTATGTTTCTTCAAATTAGATTGCCACGAACTTAAAACAAATAAAATAAGTTTTTTTTTTCTTAAAGGTGGGGTTGCAAAATCCGCCCACGCGCCGATTTTTTTTCAAATTTTTGCAGTGTAAAAGGTCTTGTACTTAACTATTTTTTTAATGATCGCTTTTTATTTATTTTGTATGTTTCGAAAAAGGCATAAAGGGTCTAAAATGATGTTTTCTAAAAAATTACTTCGGGTATTGTGTGCAAGGGGACCCCTTGTGTCCATCTTTTGAACATAAATTTTTATTTTTTAATTATTTTTGTTACTAAAAGATACTTCATTCTTATATTTCATATCCATTAATAATGATATATACGAATTATTATTTACGACAAATTGATGTTGAAGCAAAAAAAAAACCTCAAATTTTTTGTCAGGATAAAAATTGAGGATATTGTGGGTTTGCTCGAAATATTTGACATGTATATTGCTATTTTGTCCACACTTGTTAAACACATTATTAAAAACATACTATAAGGTTATAATCCTATAACACATACTTTTTCAAAAAAAAATGAAATACGGGAAAATCGCATTTCATAGGCTGAAATGTAGCGAGGGGGAATTTAATTCTAAAAAAAAAACAAAAAAAAAACAATATTTGCCATAGATGACCATAAAATTTGATCATAAATGACCATAAATAAAAACAACAGTTAGTGATATAATTTTTTGTTAACTATAAACATATGTACTATAAAATTAATGCATTTCTTTTCATGCATCATCCCTAACAGTACAAAAAAGCCTAAACAACTAGAATATGCACTTGGGTGAATAAAAAAGGTTTTTCTTTTTCCGTAACAGAAAACAAATAAGTATTGGAAAGAAATATATTTTCGTCAGCAACTCAAACTCAAAAGATACAAAATTAAGATTATCCATCTCTCTTATGGTAGATAGAAATCTTAAATCGTTAAAATTAGAATTTCAAAATGATTAAAAGAGAGAAACAGAGTTAGATTTTGATTTTCAATTATAAAATATGTATCATTTAAAAATAAACCAGCACCACAAAGGGCTACAATATAATAAGTTTTGAGCAATCATGACGATGCTTTTTATTTCGAAACAATGGCAAAATGTATTTAAAACTGTAACTATCTCATTCGGCAAAACATCATATGTACTAATTTTTCACTAATATCTAATAACATATAAATTTCAACCAATCAGGAAACCTCCATTTTTGTTTTACATGGCAAAACCAATCTTTTAAAAAAGGATTCCATGTTATTCAGCATATTTTATAACCCATATATACCAATTTTCACTTAAATCTGACAATATCTAAATTTCAACCAATCAAAGGCCTCCATTTTGTTTCCATGGCAACTCATTATTTTGAAAGTGTTACCATGTTATTCAGCATACCTCGTAACCTCTATATACCAATTCTCACTTAATTCTGACGTCATTTAAATTTCAGCCAATCAGAGGCCTCCGTTTTGTTACCATGGCAACCAATATTTTAAAAGGTGTTACCATGATAATATTTAGCAATAAAAATTATTACTGTACACTGATTTTCACTGATAATCGGACTCTGGAAATCATAAACAGGAAATGCATAACTAGCGGTATAACTAACAAAGAAGTTGTGTCCTTGCTACCTGCACTCTCTATTTTTAAGTCACTCAAAAACAATTTTCCCGATTCAATTTTGAACCTAATGTTACACATGTGACAGAAAATGTCAAATGGAGATTTATTGTTAATAAATGGGGAGTAAAATTGTGGACAAAACCAGTAACCAGGCTGAAATGATAATGACAAATAGCAATGTTTCGTTTTTGTATTTTTCCCAAAAAGTGTTACTTTTTTCGTAAAAAATATTATTTCAAACAAAAATTTTCCGTTAAAAAATCTAAAAGAAATGACTTAAATATAAAGTATAACGATCTACTCAAATGATTTATGAATACAAAAATGTATAAACTATTTAACAAAGGTTTTAATTATTTGGCATGTTTGTGCAGGTAGTTTTAATGACAATGACTACAAAGAATTCCAGGCTCTTTCGGCCTTTTAGAAAACACAAAGTGAAAAAGAAGGTGTCACATTTAAAGGGACAACTAGTATGAACTTTCAATTATGCAAAGTTTCAAAACAATTAGGTAAGTGTGGGCAGTTTTCTATGGTGTATTTTTTACATTAGCTCGAACACCACCTTTAAATTAAATCGGAAAAAAAAATAATTAAAAAAAAAAAAAAAAAAACAGCTGCAAGATATGTTGTGTTGTATATATTAACATCCATTTTCTGTGCAAAATACTTTCACCAGATACAACGTCACATTTTCCAATTGATCCAGACAACTGATGACCAAAGTGACTATGGGACACTGGTGGACACAGTGATACACACAAAGCCAGATGGATTTAAGTTTTAAAGCCATTTAATATTCCAATTCCAAAATAACATGTAACACTGTAAACTTTTGAATAACGCATGCAAGTGTGGTTAGTTTAACGCTTATTTGTTAGGCTGACATTTAACCCTCATATATGGGACTCTGGAAAAATAAAAACACCAATATAAATTCTTACTTCTATTATTACAATATTACATATCCGCACCGAAAATTAATAAAAAAAAATCACAACAAATTGGATTATTGATCATTCATTCTGATGAACGTCTACCTTTCCTGTGTTTCTATTATTTCAGAAAAGAGGCGATTTGTATCTAAAAACCAAAGGCCGCCACGTCCGTGTGACCAATAACAAAACCAGTAAACGAATTTTTGTTACTGTAAAATTGTAATATATCATCAAATTTATCACTGTGAAATCATTAACATAATTTGTGGGGATTATATAATTTTCGTTGGAAGTTAATAATTTTGTAAGCCAAATCAACGAAAAATATATTCCCACCGAAATCTAATCAGTTTTAAGAATTATATTAATGATTACATTGGAACGTACACTACGAACCCCTGGGCCGTTTTCGTGTTATTCGAGAACAACCGGCGTCGACCGTTTGTATAAAGTCATCATGTCAAGCATAAATCCCGCACTGTTTAATATAGGTATATGAGGGTCTATAACAATCGATACAAGGCTGGGGGGGGGGGTCTGAACACAGTATAAAATCATTAGATCGGTGTTTGATTTCATAATCGAACAACTAAGGGTCCAACCACTTAAAACCGTAAGAATAATCGAAAGCGGCCCTGTATTTAAAATGTCAGGGTAAATTTAAAATAAATTTTCAAAATCTTAATTATGATGGTCTTAGATACATTCTAGAGTTTAGGTGTTCCAAATTTGTATAATAGTTGGAGTGAGAATGTCCATTTTAATTAATGGGATCTACTAGGAGATAGATTCGTGTGTCGAGTAGTTAAAACGGGCAATAAAAAATTCATGATTTAAATCTCCAGTAGATTACATTGTTGGACAAATGAACATTCTATCCCCATTCTAAAATTATCTAGCATGTAGTGATGCACACATGCCGTAGTTCCCCCTTATAAATTACCACAAATCATCTTCTATAAATAAATTTGAAATCGCCCGTTTCAATCCTATCACCAAGCAACCAAATGTGAAATACGAAAAAATTTAAATTTAAATGAAAAAACAGTAACACGACACGTATCGAAATAAAAAAAAGGTTTTATTTAATAGTGTAAACGTGAAAACGACTGAATTATGTCCCCTTTGAATTGTCTTACCAATCCATCTATTGTGTTATTTAAGTATAAATAAGTTCATACAAACAAAGAAGGTTTCTTTTTGAATTACTAAACAAGGTGACGAAGAAGATAACACACGAAGTAAAAAGAGTTCCAGTAGGTGATGTTTTTCAACTTAATTCATAGGATATCAATTGCTTCATTAACATGTGAAATCTGAATTATAGAGGATTTTAAAACTAGGTTATTTGCATAATCCGAAGAAAGGACTTTTAACTTAAATGATATAGAAATATTGAAAAATACTACTAGCTCTTTAGAAGTCAGATGCTCGTGATATTCTTATTATATAACGATGAATAAATATTGTTTAATTAAATACAAAGATAGTAAATATAATCGAGCAATAGCACGTAAGTCTAATATTGAAACATTTTTATGATCTAAAGTAAGAATGACAAAAAGATTAAAAAGATGTCTGTTAAATCTAGAAAATTTGAATATGTGAAAAACTGTACTTATGTTATTTAATTTTATGTCATCTAAGGGAGTGGAAACGAGTATATCTAAAATTTACAAATTCCAAGAGGTAAGGAATCGATTAATATAGTATCTCAGAAATAATCAATGAGTGTGCATCAGAAAAAAATACTATATCGGAAATCACCATATATTTCTAAATCTATTTATGGATATAGTAGTTTTAATGCAAATTGAATCCTTTATAATTTAAGAGAGGATGGGGAACACTTTACTGGCTACGTCCGGCGTGGAGTGCTACTCAGCTCAAACTTGAGGCCAAACAGAGGCAATCCCATGTCGAGGAGTATCGATCTAATCACCCAACTGTCCAAATAATAGTACCAAAAATATTATAACCTAACATCGAATGACTGGTGTACCAAAGATCTTCAATTTGCTTGAATGTGCCAGACAGTCAAATAACAGGATTGGTCTTAAAAATAATCAAAATAACAAGACATAAGGTGTATAGACGTGTTAGAGGGGATGAGACATTCGTGTCGCGTCATAAATGAAATAAAAGGTTATCCTTTGTAGTCAAATCCCAGTGTGAGATGAGATCTGCCCCCACAAAATAATTTAGTGTGGATGGCAAAATTGAAACCAATAACCAAACAGACAGTTCATGATAATTTACGTTACATATTCCCGTTTAGGTAGAACACAGAAGAAGACCAGTACCAATAGACTATTAGACCAATCAAAAAGGCCGACAGTGGATTCCGACTAGGTGCGATGACGTCGATGTGTCCTAAATAGAAAGTCTTATACAATGAAATATCGATAACAAAAACCAAGAATAAGAAAGGAAAGTCCAGACTACTTCTGTGCCACAATATACGTTCAAGGACTGGCAGCACCAATATATTATTCGCGGGCTGTCCACAAGGCCTGTACATGTAAAACATACATTAAATTAAAAGAAATGTAGGAAAAGAAAATAATTTAAAAAAGAAATGGACTAAGACCACAAAAATATCCCATATGTTCGTATACTGTGTATCACTTTTGTGTACAAGCAGAACTTGAAGACTGCAAAGTGTCAAAGAAAAACCGATGATCATGATGAAAATTTTTATCACAATGAGCATATCTACTTGAACTTGAAACAAAAGATCTATTATCTAAACGCAGAAGCATTTAAACTTACTTATAGTATTAAATATATTGATCATGTTATATTTTAATTATATTGAAAATGGTGTTAAGTTGTATTCCAGAGTAATCCATTATAATTAAATGAGGTAATATTTGTTTTTATTTACTTAATGTGATAAGCCTGACTATGGCGTGAATTCTGACGCTATCGTAACATCACAATAGAGACATTGGTCTTACGTATTGATTTGGAAAAAATAATCCCTTGAAAAAACAACGTAGTTTCACATGAAAATATATTTTATCAAGTAGATTTAAAAAAAGTAAGCATTGATGTGAATTTTTTCATCGGGTTCTTTGCGGATTCACACAGCTTTCTACTCCTATAAATGTCGACACCAATGCTTAAATGAAAAAAAAAAATAAATTCATCATTAAATATTAGCAACTGTTTGTAACCAAATAAAATTCACCGTAAACGGGATTCATTAGCATTATAGAATTTATAGATAACGCCTATACATAGTTTTTAGCATCTATGAGTATGATCAATTTCTATATTTCGTTTGCACTCTTTTCAATGTTGAAAAATCATGTGTATGGCCACTTCAGGACAAGACTGATAGGTAAGGTGAAGTGATCTTGACATCATCATATGTCCGCTTTCAACAGTAGTTTATAAATCAATCCCGTCACGGTCATGGAAATGTTCGGTCAAAATTTATCGTATCAGCCGAACAAAGTGCGCGCAACGTTTACACCACGTGTTGTATAAATACATCGTTAATTAACAGGTAAAATAATTGTAATTAATTGATAGTTAAATGACACCCGCCTATTGTGGTAGAAACAAGATCTAACTGAGACTTAACTAAATAACAACATGTATTGCAATTACACTAATGTATATAGTCTAAATACAACAC
>NW_027187784.1:0-63075 GCF_041381155.1 Argopecten irradians
TGGTTTTATCAAAGGGGACTGTAATGTGATATTTTTTCTTGATTAGTATCAATTTTTATCAATTACATAAGATTTGTCTAAAAATAGAAACATGTGCTGTACCATTATTGTTTTTAGTGGCAAAATTTGTCTAAAAATGGAACATATTCATCATATTTTTAAATTACTTTCATTTAGAAAATTTGTCTAAAAATAGAACATAAGTTACCATAATTATGTTTTAAGTTCCAAAATTTGTCTAAAAAACACCTTTTCATTATTTTAATTTCAGAAACCAACTTTTTAGATATGTTGGCCTTAGCTGCTGAAAACAGGAATAGCTGGAAGAAACTGTGGCAAAGCTTGGTACTGAATATGAGAGGTGGAGGCACGAAGAGGCCGAGCAATCAAATAAACAAACTTTGGGTGTGTTTTTATTTGAAGGACATTGAATTTAGTTATTATACTGGATTTCCATTAGAAGTTTTTAATATAATTTTCTCATTTCTGGCTCCTGTAGACATTCCTTTTGAATATTCAAAAACTGTCAGTAGTTTAAAGAACTTGAAACTCAAAGATCAATTTTTACTGGTTTTAGTTGAATTACGACAAAATTTTGACTTTAAAACATTTATCTAGACTTTTTGGTGTTTCACCTCAGGACTGCAGCACAGTATTTTACTAACTGGATCAACTTTATGTTTGATCGTTTCGGTGAAGTTTCAATATGGCCAAACAGGGATGTAATTATAAAGAACATGCCTCAAAAGTTTCTGGTCATAATTGATGACACAGAAGTGAAAATTCAACGACCCGGTTAATTAACAACACAGATGTCAGTTTTATTCAGATTACAAGTCAAGCACAACATTGAAAGGACTTGTGGGTACTGATCCCAGGGGATCCATAATAATTACCTCCATGTTGTTTTCTGGATCCATTTCTGATAACGATATTACTACTAAAAGTGGCTTTTTAAACCTTTTAGAGGACATGAAAGTAGCTGGAAGAATTCATGACAGAAAAGGTTGCAATACATCGTGTACACGTTGAAAGAGCAATTGCTCGTGTTAAGAAGTTTAAAATATTAGCTGGAAAAGTAGATCTCAGTTTATTTGCATCAATCAACCAAATATGGTTTGTTTGCTGTTTTTTAACAAATTTTTATGCATTTTTCTCATTCAGGACTGATGTTTAAAGTAATAATAGCGGAGTTGTACATCATGTAAATGTTAAAATCTTCATACCAGAAAGGATATGTGTGTATTTATATTAAATTATGTTTAATACTTTCAAAAAATTGGCTGTATATTTTAATACTGAGAAAAAATAGGCCTTTGTTTAAATATTCCACCTTTTGCTGCTGGGCAAATGAAAACAGTCAACATGTTAATGACCTTGCAATATATCAAGTACAATGTACATGTGGAAAGAGCAGTTGTTAAGAAGTTTAAAATATTTAATAGCTGGAAAAGTAGATCTCAGTTTATTTGCATCAATCAACCAAATGTGATTAGTATGCTGTTTTTTTTAACATATTTCATGCCTTTTCTCATTCATTACTGATGTTTGAATAAAGGTAATAATAGCTGAGTTTGTACATCATTAGAATGTTAAAAATTCCATATCATAGAGAATAATATATGTGTATTTATGTTAAATTGTGTTTAATAATTCTGAATCAATTACCTGTATTTAAGTAACATATGAATACTGTATTATAAATGTGTTATTGATATTCAGATTATGGATTGAAATCCTTAGTTGAAAGTTACTTGAAAGTTTGAAAAGAGTACTCTTGTTAAGAAAATTCAGGATGTTAGCTGATCTTATTTTATTTGCTTTAAAACATTTTTGCTTCAGATTTGATCAGTCAAATATATACAAATGTATATGCTCCTTTTACTTAAACAAGTGAAATTATGTCATTCCATCATTTGAGAGAGAGAGAAAAGGGGCCATGTTGTTTGAGTGGGAAAGGAACTTTGACATATTACCACTGGCACTCCACAAACCCGTGTTTGATTCCCATGTGGGACAGTTTCGGGTATTGAGTGTAGGTCTTTGATTTTTTTCTCCACTTCCTAAACCTGACATGCAATTGCAAGTAAAACCCGATAGGTAAGTCCTTAAATGACTAGAGTGTTAATAGAATGTTAAACAAAACAAAACACAAACACAATAAAAAAAAGATATAACAAACTTGAAACTTCATTCAAGAGAAAACAAAACTGTCAACAATTGATACGAGAGTTGACGAAGAAATAATAAAGTGAATTTTGCTGTTCCTCATAACTAAAATTAGGAACTTTTCCAACCATTTACATGATATGATAATCCTGAATATTGTGGGGAACCTGTACATGTGTTTATCCAATGGTTTTGGTGTTGATACAAGATAAGATATTGGACAAGACAAATAATCGCATTTTGTCCGTCGTCATGCGTCGTCCGTCGTATGTCCGTAAACAATTTACATTTTTGACTTCTTCTCAAAAACTGCTGAAGTAATTCCAATGAAATTTTACACAAACCTTCTAAGGCATAAGGCCAATTAAAATTGTGAATTATATGGTCCCCACACCCACGGGGGGGCTGTGGGAGGGGCACCAAAAGGGGTAAAATTGACTAAAACTTCAATAATCTTCTCCACCCACAGGTGTGGTGGAATCAAATACTCTTTATAGATAGAAAGGTCATAAGGCCCTTTACAAAAAAATGTGAATTATATGACCCTGTGGTCTCTCATTTCCCCCTGGGGAGGGGGTTAAGTTTACTATAGTTTATATAGGGAAAACACATTTTTGAGCATTATTTGGTTATTTGTAATAGGAAATGGGTCAAATATTGTCAGAATTATCAGTAATAAGATGGTCATTGAATCATTTTAACATTTTCCAAGACTGACCCTAGGGGCCTTAGGGGCGGGGTCAAAAGGGGTCAAATAGGGTATCGTGTTTCCCCCTGGGGAGGAGGTTAAGTTTACTAGAGTTTATATAGGAAAAACACATTTATTGAGCATTTGTTGCTCAATTTCATAGGAAATAAGTCAAACTGGGTTAGAATTATTAGTCTGAAATTAGCAGCATTTTAACAGCATATCCATATAAGTCCTGGCCGACCCCCAGGGGCCTTAGGGGTGGGGTCAAATAGGCTAAAACTTCAAAACTCTTCTTCTGAAATTATGGAAATGGTAGAATCAACGACTTTTTATAGATGGAAAGGTCTTAAGGTTCTTTACAAAAATTGTGAATTCTATGACCCTGGGGGTCTCGTGTTTCCCTCTGGGGTGGGGGTTAAGTTTACTATAGTTTATCAAGGATTTTATAAGTGAGAAGGATTCGTGACTGTCTCTTTTACATTACTAAAACACCGCGCGAGACGGCTATGAACCGGGAATAAAAACCGCTTTTCTCAACAAATACTTGTCTTATCGAGTCAAACGAAACACCAATGTTTATTTAATATCACAAACGTTTATAACGTGATTTTAAGGACAGAAGATTTAGAGGATATGTCTTAAATTTTTCGTTAAAAAAAATGTGACAGCTCATGAAATGACGGCCCGCTTCAGGAAAGTAAGACGGTAACCCTCGCACCCGCAAAGCTACATCAAAGGCTGCGCCGGCAGATATCAAAGGAAAATCAGCCGTCGACCAACGTCACGGTCACTGCAGCACAAAACAAAAGCTCCTGTCTTGTACTCCCCCAAAACCCAGTGTGACTTATCCTTCTCATATACATCCTTGAGTTTATATAGGAAAAATACATTTACGAGCTTTGTTGCTCAATTTTCATAGGAAATAAGTCAAACTGGGTTAGAATTATTAGCCTGAAATAGCATTTTAACAGCATTATCCATATTGGTCCTGGCCGACTCCCAGGGGCCAGAGGGCTGGGCAAAAGGGGTCAATAATCCAATGAAAAAATTCAATATACTAATTAATATATGAATATAATTCTTGAAAATACTTTTCTTATTTCGAGTTTTTTAATTTTGTGTTTAATTGACCACATAAGCATTAGTTTACAGTGCGGTCTATAATATCTGCATATATATATTGAATTATCAAAAAAATAAATGTTAATACATAAAGTCTGCGTTTTGATATCATAGTAAATAAGGGATTTGCTGGTAATAATAAGGGGAGGTAACTCCTTCTACAAAGATAATTATCTAAGGGAGACAACTCGTACATGCAAACCGTATTATTCCTTCCTCTTATTTCTCATTAACTCTATTCATACAGCAACTGAAGGTCTGTACATGTAATTCAAATTTTATATATAGTAGAAATAATTCAGGAAGATTATACTTTGACTATACTATGGCATTTGATAGCACTTTGTAAAGTTCCTTTTTTCTTGAATTTTGACATTTCAAATAATTTCCAATATTTTCTATAATAATGCTTTTAAAGATAAGAAGTGCAGATTGGACACACTTTATTCTTGTTTTGGTACTTCACAATTATTTCTAAAAACTTTTTCATACTGTAAATTTAGTGCTGATAACAATTGTTTCCAATAAATCTTTCTCTTCATCTTCAATAAATTACCAGAAATTTTGCTTCATTACTAAATATATAAAGAATTTTCTGTTTCCAAGTGATTTTGATTAGAAAATATATTGTGTTTTATACAAGACAAATGATTTTGGACATAATTACATGTGTAAAATAAATGACACACAGTGTTTCAGCATTTTCACAAAAATGACATTTTCCATCCGATCTATTCATTAACTGCAGTTAATGAATATTGATTGAATTCACAGATTTGATTGAACCATATACTTTTCATACGATTGTAAGGTCTTACAGAAATTGTGTGATTTTCATGGCACCTGGGATCTCAGATTTTCCCCTTGGCAGGGGGTCAAATTACTATAGTTTATATAGGAAAAACACCTTTATGAACATTATTTGCTTAGTAAAATTCGTCAAACAGAGTTAGAATTTATTAGCCAGAGATCTAGCCATTTTAACGTCATATCCATATTGGTCCCTGGCAGACCCCCAGGGCCAGAGGGACGGGGACAAAAGGGGTCAAAATGGATAAATTTTAAAAAAAATCTTTCTCCTGAATTCACAGATTGATGGAACCTAAATACTATTCATAGATTAAAAAGTCAAATTCATAAAATCACTGACTGACTTCAAGGGCCTGATGGGCCAATATATAGTGTTTTGTATATATCTGTTGCATTTCTGTATCTGAACTCAGGTGTGACTGTTTAGGCCAAGGGGCCTCTTGTTTAACATAATGATGTGAGATTACCTCCACTTGTATTTTCCTGTGAATCAAATTTGAAAATTTGAAATGCTCACTTATATATGTCATAGCTTCATGTATCTTTATATGACTTTATATAGATTCAGCAATTTAAGTTTTCTAATGTAACAAATGAAAATTCATACTTTCGATATATACATTTTTTGCAATTTAATTAAATGTGAGATGTTTTGATAACATTAAATTTAAATTACTGTTGTCATTATATGTGGTCATTTGTTCAATTGGTTTAGCCTGGATTTTTCGGACCCGTAGGTCTGTACCACTGCTGTGGCAAAGCTGGTTGATCGGATGGGTTCTGCTGGTGCACCCCCCTTCTTTAAATCCACATATTTTCACATGACTCCAACCTTCATGATCAGGGCAAGGACAATTCCCTGCACAAATATGCCTCCAGCACTTAGGAAACAAATAATTCAAAACAATTCATGTTCAAGCTTAGTGCATGTGTCACACCGTCTCCACGAAGGAATATATATATTAGACCTGTGTTGTTGTATTAAATTAAAAAAGAGTAATTATTATTGTCCCAGGTATCTACTGGAAACTCGATATAATTGAATTAATAAAAGTTAATATCATTTTTAATTGACATTTATTTTTATTCTTATTTAGCTGTTTATGCCGAGTCTGTATAAATTTGGATGCATGTCGACTGCTAATAAGTCGGCTAACTGGCCTGCAGTAGGTATAACAGTGTAACAGTTACAGTAGACATTTTAACATGCATTCCAGAGAAGAAAATAAATCTAAACTCGTTTATTTTTCTTTTATTACTGCAAATAAATAGAATTAAAACAGAAGAAAAAAATAATTTACCACCACCGCCTTACAATGCACAGTGGGCATATAACAATAGTTTTCGTTGGTGGGATTCTCACTCAATGTCAATTGTTGATCATTATTGGAGGAGGGTCGGACTTCCTTCATTACATTCTGTATATTTTGCCGATTAAGAAATTGAAATGATAGCACTGGGCCTCTTTATCAATACTCAAAAGAATGTAAATATTAGCCTTTGTTAAATGCATTGGCCCTCTGTTTTTGACGTAATGTTGGATCGTATGGTAACCTTTATAAACACGCTGCTAAGGTCGTCCACCCCTAGGGTTACATCTCGTAAGTCGGCTGGAATGGTAGCCATCGCGAGATGCTGAATTGATGTCGGATCTCATAGTTAGAGTTATACTCCCTGGGGGATAAGGCGGTAGGCGTGGCTTCGGGAGTACAACAATTACGGAACTTTGGTTCAATCAAGTGAAAATACCGAAGTTGAAATGTCGACGATGGATTATGTTTATGTGAACCTTTTTCAGTTGGTTGTGAAACATGTCCGTGTAAGTCGATTGATGAAGAATTTTTTTTATTGTGTAAACTAGAGTCTAACATAGCTACGTCGAACCTCCGGTCAAAACCGGGTAAACTTGTCTACTATCCTTAAACATGGGAACTTGACATAAACTGTCCCATTTGTTAACGTCACACCTGTTGTCGCCAATCAATTACTTTAGGCCCCTCATTAGGTCACTATTTACCAACCGAGTGCTGCAACAGTACCTGCTCAAGACATTTGCATGTCTTTGTAGACACTCGAATATTCAATGTTAAAGAGTATATATTAAAGATTACAAAACCACTCTCCTCTGTTATCACCCATGGCTAGTTATCATGTTAATTGTCATGTGTCACTCCTGTTGATAGTATGTGATGGTTATTTGTGTTCGTGCTGTTGAATATTGGCACAACTAACAGAGTGCGTCCAATAGATTGGGTGCATGGCGAAACATAAAACGTGTCGATGTTTTGCATTCGTCACAGGAGGTTAGAGTAAGCGACGTAGCCGGAAATGTCATAACTTGTTTAATTACAATCACGATATCACGCGCACAGGGGCCTCGTTTTTCACGGGAACTGGTTGCCGTTTGATTCCCGCACCACACCTGGCCCAAGTTTTCGGCAGTATACGGTGCGCTTGACATTTTGATGGCATAAATGTCCGTGGTCCGTAAACAGTTCCAGTGTTCAATCACTCAGCCGTTTTATTACCGCTACTAAGTTCAAGAGTTCTGGATTCTCCTAACCAATAATTTAATTCGATCAGATGATTCATACTATGTATCAGGATCAGTGTGAGATACTCTCACTAACAGAGTTTGTACGTCGTTGTTCTTTAGGGAACTTTGATGCACCCCCCAGGGGTATCCAGTGAGCCCGGGGCAGTGAGCTAGAAAATCTCCAATATGGCTGAAACAGTCGTATAATGTGACTGTGGATTACCAATAGTGAGGTTTTTAACTATCATACTTCGTAATAGAAGATGGCCTTCTACTGCTATGGGATTCATTTACAATAGTTTACATTCCACAAAAATATTGGAAAGTGAACAATCACCAGATTTGTCATTCTTTAGGTAAATGTTATAAAATAACATCGATACCATTAGACACATTTGTTCTGTAAAAATTATGACGTCGGACAACTAATCCAAGCTCGGCCTCTCATGGAAACGACAGGGGAAAACAGAAACCCACACACACCATCAATAGGGGCTCAAAAAATCTGTATAAAAATCACAAGAAACACCATTCTCGCTCCTTAACCATCGTACACTAGACGTTCAGCCAAGGATTGTAACCAAATTTGGCCACAAACATAACTTGCAACAAGGGGATACAGATCTATTGTGATACAATGTGATTGAATTTTAGCACTGACGTTCCCCACTGGGCAAGGATTGACAAAATTGCCCCCCAGTCCCACGAAGGGTAAAAAGAGGTAAATCATTTAAAAACATCATCCCCTTGTCATAGAGATCTGCATGGCTTCTAACCAAATATTGACTCAGAATACATTACCTTGGGGGCAAGGAGAACAGAGTTTCTGGAAATTTTTTGCTCTGGACAAACCGGGGGCAATGAGGGGCGGGGGAACCCATGTAGGGCAAAATTAGAGACAAAACCTTTAAAATCTTCCAACTAGTCAATAGAGTTCTGCATGAATTCCTAACCAAATTTGCCCACAAACACCTTGGGGAAGGGGAAACACAGTTTCGTTAACATTTTCGCTCTGACTCCCTGGGGCAGAATGATTTGAGGGTCTCAATAGGGAAATTAGAGGTAAATATTTCTAACGGCTTACTTTTCTTTCAGAAAGTTTAAAACCAAATGCAACCTGTATTCAGTAAAACCATTAATTGTCATTACAAAACCTTGGATCGATTTAAGGCCCTCTGGGGCCTCTTGTTGATGTATATATTTGATAATTACAACCTTGACAAACGGCACTTGTTCTGTTTTGTGTTATACAACAATAATAAATATATTATGTACAGTGTACCTACTGTACACTTATTACTATATACATACGTACAGTAGCATGTATACATATGTAAAATTATCCTATGGCAAACTGTTTTACTGTGAAGGGGGCTATATGTACATGTATGTGTGTTTGATTATTATAAAAAATATTGTTCAGGCATAACTAAATGGAAATATTTGAAGGAGGACTACATTAACTATAAAATAATTATTCTCATCTTGTATTGGAGATAATATGACCAAGACCTTCTGAAATGGGGTATCTTACATGGCTTTTTATGACTTGCATCTAGACATGACAAATTAATACCAGTAATGTATGTACTATACATGTAATACTACTGCTCCATTTTAGGGGGGGGGGGGGGGGGGGTGGCTTCAAATATTTATTACTGACACAGAAAAATGTCAAATTTATGTACTGAAAACACTATATGTATGGTATATATGACATTATGACGACTTAATAGTCTTCAATAAACATGGACTGAAGAGCTCCCTTAAAACGGGGGGCGAAAGCGCTCACATAAACAGTCCGTTATTGTTAATTTTTTCACGTATATAATTTAGTCACATATAGATAAAGGATTTTTAATTAAATTTACTTATATTATCATACATTTTGATGAACGCTTGAGGAATAAATACTTTCAAATTGGTAACTGAAACTCTGTATTGATTTAGAAATTAGTTGTACACATCAGTTGACGTACCCTTCATTGAAGAATAATGAGGAAACAGTTACTTACAATTTATTAAAGTCATTTTTCTATAGCATTCATTGTGAATACAATATGTTACAAATGGGTATATACATTCAGGCTGAAATCCGTAGCATTCAGGCACTGTAAATTTTATTGGGTGATCTTTCCATGCCTTATTCAGTATTAGATTTACCAAACTGTTGTATAATTGGAGAATTAAACAACCACATACTCCAGGTAGGACTTTGATCAATGGATTTTAATCACTCTTATTGACCAAATGAGTTGTGTACTGCATCTTAGCCTGGTTTGAGAAAATTCCCTGAACACATATTATTAAACTTGCGCTGTGACCCCTTGTATACATGGTGTTATTTTGAACCCCTTGTGTAGTGTCCTGACCCATGATGGAGTCTCACATAGTGTTTTAAATTTCCAGTTTAATACTTCTGAAGATACTTAAGATCATATTCAATATAGTATTTTTTGCTAAAATTGCATTAGTGTAGGAAATACCAATGGTCACGTCTAAATCACTGGATCTAAACGGGTTATGTCTTTGTAGTCCCTGTATTGAGACTTACACAATACCTTGGCTCATGTTCAAACTGAAAGGCATATTTCAATGATTCATTTAACATAGGATTGACAAACTGTCACTACAGCACTAATAGACTTAAAACTCTGTAATAAGCAGACAATTTATAGATGTTATCACTAAGATCTTGAAAAAAAATTGCTAAAATTATATGTGGAAATTCAATAATTGATGACAATCATAATCATTCGTGAACTTTTGGATTTTGAGTTCTTGAATTAAAAACCCTCACCCCCAAAATCATTCTGGACAGTGTCAATATTGTGTAATGGGCATATTGTGCCCTAGGAAACTATACTATGATTGAACAATTCATTGTCTCACTTTATAACTCCCAATGCAAGAATGTTTTGGTAATTCGTGGATCACTGATTATTGTTATTGTAATATACGAATGAATTGGCCTGACAACTCTGTAGTTAAATTATTCTGCTGTGTAAAAAATTCTCAAGTGTCAATTGAGTAGTGTTATTAAGGAGACAGTCATCTTGACCGATCAGCGCCATTGAACATGTATCCCCTAACAATGCTCTCCAAATTAATTCATCATTGACACTTGAGGAGCAGAGTATTAAATGTGCCATTCTTTATGGTTGTTTAGAATTCTCTTCAAAAAGACTCCCCAGCACATTTTGTATTGAGTATAAATAAGAAAATTTTGCAGTTACGAGCAAATTTACCCATTAATGAAGGTAAAACTATCACCATTGCTTTACTGCCAGTTATTAAAATCCCCAATAAAAGGAAAAATGGCCCGAACGCCGTTAAAACGTTCCTTCAGATGATTAGGCTAAGTGCAGGTAAGAAACCTTCACATTAATGTTATATGAGTAGACAAAAGAGTCTCACATATAATGAGTGTATTTTGAATATTGTTTCAGGATAATTATATTAAGTAAATACCACACTCTAGGAAAAACTAATGAATGAAATTCAAATAAATGTAGGTTAAATACTCGTTAAGATTTTCCATGTAGTGGAGGTTATAACACAACACTACAGATCTGAGTATTCAATCTGAAATTGTTAATAAAAACTCTCACTATCGCTGCCATGTGAATTTAGAGTACATTCAGACTGACCAATTGTTTGTAAAATCTACCAACGTCGAATCATACAAATGGCATAACATAGATCCTTAAAACCTAGACACTCAAAGAATGTTAATCCTTAGTTCAAGAAAGCTTTTAATCTCACCATATGTGTTATGCTTTGTGATGTCCAGGTTAGTTAGGGGTCTACATTTGAACTCGTGGACCGAGCGGGTAAATTTGATCGGATTACAAACCGGTAATCGCAACATACCGACCCATTATATGTATAGGAAATATTTAAATATACTCAGACTTCATATTTGGAAAATCTATTCTACAATCAGTTTGGTAAACTCGTCCTTTTAATCCATTATGAAATATATCAACATACGACGTCATCTCCGTATTATGAAAGAGTGTTCGAACATTCTCCTTATCAATGATGGTGAATGTACGTTTTATCATCTCCCAGCCAATCTGTTTGACCCTTTTTGGTACTGTTAACTACTCACACATGAAGACTGATTTCAGCTCTGCATGCAATCCTAAGGTTGAACTCTCCAAGGTACCGCCCCTATGGGACAAACCCCAATATCATCCAAATCAAATTTCATCACAGATCATTAGGCAACCAGTATTACCTTATTGTCCGTCATACTATATTTTTTATGTTATTCATTGGTGTCCAAAAATGTGCTGTTTTACATTTGGGGTGTGTAATTGAAGCGAAGCTGTACAAATTTTGACCAAGTAATGCAGGTAAAACCTTGAACCGCATCCTACCGGTCAGTTTATTACGATTGGCTGGAAAACGGACAGTTACAGAATTGTGTTACTGAGTTACACGTTTTATATCAGCAAAATATGTACCACTTACAATTTTTAGATGTCAAAAACCTAACTGCTCATTTTACGTCATACAACTGCCGTTATCTGTACGGTTCCTCGATTTTGTTGACGAAAACCTGTTGTCCATGATTGTAGTAGTTATCCACTTATACCAATAAATATTACTTTTTTTAATGGTGATTTTATTATGACACGGACCATATGGTGAAATTTAACATGATATCCTTGGGCAATGGTATCAAAAGCAAAACCGATGTATTCCATATACTCCTATGAGTCATGATATATTTCGTATAAGGACGTTCTCATGTAATAACCCATTTATTGACGTATTATATAGTGCTATTTTTCTTATAACTTTATGGGTCAAGATTAATTCGAGCCCCCCAACTATAATTCACCCCCTTTTTTTTTATTACCTCCCTGAAATACTACAGGCCAATATAAGACTTAATCAATAGGTGTACAGGTATTAAAACTATGCAGAAGTATGTCTATAATTTGTAACCATAAGAAATTAAAACGGTTTCGAGTTGCTTAGGCTATTAACTGTGAATGAATATGTATTTTGATAATGTGGTAACTCTATAGCCATCCGGGTTCACTTCAGAAATGCCAGTTTAGATTATGTATTAACCTCTGTTTTTGAACAACACACCTAATGAAAGGTCAAAACTTAAAAACAGTTTTGGCCTTTCAACGCCTTTATCACAGGTATACAAGTCAAAGCATATATCCAAACCTTATGTAACGATCAATCACAGACTTAACAAAGGCCGAGTATGATTTAGATGTCACTCGACAATATGGTACCTTAAAGCACACTCCACCTCTGAGTACCGCGAGTTCGAATCCCATTGTGGGAGCATTAGCCAGGTACTGAACGCTTTGGCCGGTGGTGTTTCTCCAGTGTACTCCGGCTTTCCTCCACCAAATATAAACCGGGCATGTCCTTCTCACATTGACCCTGGCTGTTAATAAAACTCACACATAAATTTAACTGCCAGTTAATAACCCATTCTTTATGAAGTACTCATACCAGTAAATTAAACACAGAAACATTTTTTGTGCAAAGGGTAACACAAATAATTTCAAATACTCTCACTGGCATTCACAATTTTTATAATAAAATGTATATCATGTAGGTAATATCCAGGTGAGCAATACAGCTGCAGCTTTGCATAAACCTCCACATTATTTTGATGCCATTTTACAGGAACCTTAAAACTGGCGCAGAAAAACATCTGGAAAAGTTGAAAAGACCTACAAAAATTGAAGCTGTTTGAACTAGCAAATTATAGGATGAGTACCAAGTGTATGTGCAAAATTTAAATGTCATCAATGGGTAAAAAGCTCTACACACTTACAGTATTCATCCTTTGACAGGTTAAAGACACTCATTATTGTGTCAGTTTTGCAGCTTTAAAATCTTCAAGAATCTATATATGCATTTGAATGTGATTCAAAATAAATTCATTAATAAGTATTTTTGAAAACTTTAATACTTATCATTTTAAATACAGCCATTCTTCACATTTGAAAATTTCACATGAATATACAGACTTCACATGTGTAGGCAAATTCACGTTTTTAGACCCCGGTTCACGTGAAATTCACGTGAAGAATATTCCAGTAATGTATGTATAAAAACTGAACATTCAGAAAAGTTTTGGCATCATTAACAAAAAAAAAAAACAACCACACATGACTAGCCACAGTTGTATTAAAACACGAAAATTGACATGTCGTTCTGGTAAACAGAGGAGGTAAAAACAAACATTGGAATGCAAAGTAAGTATTGTTTTCCTCGTCCCAGCCCAGGTAAAGACGGATGAACAAAACAAAGAGCTTTAATACATTACAATTCCAGTAATTTATTAAATCATATAGTATGTCTTTATAAAAAAGATATACTGATAAGTTAATGTTTTTACAACCACAAAAGAGTACATTAAAGAACGTTACAACAACTGTTTTAATTTTAGAATAAACTCTGATGCAACACTAATACTGGTTGGGGTTTTATCATGGCCAAGATGGTTTAGGTTATTGTCAGTTTCAGCCTAGAGAACGTTCAAATGAATGTCATGATTTAATTCTATAGTTAACTGATAAATTGGGCTCTTTCATACAAAACTCGGGTCCTCAACCCCTAGCATTCGAAAACTGTTATCAAAAAATTGATTTAATTAATTATGTTCAAAATTATAAAAAATCTGGATTTACTATCCGTGATTGGATCAACCGTAAAATTATTAAAAACAATTAAATAATAAATTCGTAGTTTAGCCCATAGTCAGGGTTTTCAGAATACTTCATATGAAAACTCCCGTAAAATGTTATTCAGCGCCGTTTTCTGACAAGAGTACAATTACCAATGAGTGCCTATAAACGTACGATTTATATCTACTGGAGGAAAATTGAAAAAAAATCAGTCTATGACCAGACTACAGTTGACATGTTTAGGGAACGAAAGCGCTCACTAGTCAGGTCGATAATGTTTTGGTATTTGGTTATAGATTTCGCCCGTACAGGAAAATGTATCAAACATATGTTTCACGACTTAATTTCGCTCGACACGGAGTCTTTCCAAAGCGTAGGGTAAGTTAATGATACTAAATTAATTTGTTTTGCCCTGGTTCGACTGCCGCGTAGCTTGCTAGATTCCTATGTCTCGCTACAATATAATCAAAGGTACCTGAGTTTGTATGGGTTAATTAGACTTTGGACGACATCAAATTTCATTTTCTCAGTTTATCCATATGATTTTAACAATCAAAAAAAACAACAAGAAAATACCCGCATTATGTACTTTTATTCAGTCTGTTTGAAGTAGTGTGTAATTGATAGTTTTGGCTGTCAAAATTTCCACGTTTTCGCTATCAGAAACAACTCCTCCCATCAATGAAAACTAGGCACGTGGCGCTACACACCTTGGCTGTTAATTTTCGATAGCTTTAAACTGTATTTTTCACAAACTTACCTTTTGTCCTTGTAACAAGATTCTCAAAATATCTCCTTAACGGTTAACCCCAAACTCAACACAGGAGGCTTTAACTCTTTTCCAGCTACCATGTTTTGATTTAGACTCAAGAGGGTGAATATTTACTTTTAAAGACTATCGAAAACCGTTTATACGATAACAGCAAATTAGGGAAAAAATTCATCATTCACAAATATTAAAAAATTACATAGGATTTTTCAAAGAAAGACAACCCTCAAGCTCAAAGGCCCGGTAAAAACTGAAAGTCCTCGGCGCCAGTCCGATGATCTCGAGCACATGCAAAATCCCGTCAAAGTCTCGTTAATATAGGATTTTTCGGAAAAATATAGCAATCGAAGCGCAGTAAAGCAACTTCGTTACATACCCCCAACCATGGTGGGCTAGGATCAGTCTTGCTGACACGATAAATTCGCAGTAATCCGTCCGAAAATGCCTTTTTTAATGATTTCGCTTCGTAGTAAAAGATAATTTAAGAATAAGAAAAAAAATAATATAGCAAAAAGTTTAATCATAAAAGTTACCTTTAGGGACCCTAAAGCCAAAAGTAATACGAATGCACAAATTTCGAATTTGGAAGTATCCAGTTCACGCAACTCGAACTATTGATTATAAAAATAAAAAAAATTTCTAAATTTTCAAACAACCAATAATTTTCAGGGTTAATTTATAGGGAAAGGTACTCTGAAAGTTCACAAAGGATTCGTATTTGTCTCAACAAACACTTTGTAACGATGGCCAAAATGTCTGTTAATCTTGCCGAAACTTGTTAGAATAACGGCAGAATACTTAATTTTTAACAAGTTTCAAATTGCAGGAATTACATATGTGCTTTTTTATTCAGTATTAACCCTTTATATTAAGACTTTTTCCTCAGAATTCCAATTCGATTAATAAAATTAAGTATTTCTGCCGTAAAATTAAGTATTTTTCTGTCCGCCGTGGGTCGTGACGGCTGACGGGGCCGAATAACAGGAGGTATCAGTCACAATATTACCCAACTTCCGTTACGTGCACGGCTATTTATTGCTACATTGTCGAGGTTGGGAATCGCCAAACTTTTCCGATGCGACGGTGAAATTAACAGATTCGGCGATAGAATTAAGAGTTTCTGCGTTTATATTCAGTGTATCTGCCTAATTTATTCAACACATTTCGTACGCTTACTATCGAGCGGGAGCGCGGTCGAGCCGTGACGGGCAGATTAGAGCACCGGCTTACACAGGTAAAACTTTAACCTTTGTGAAACGTTTACTTCACTTGTACAGTGTTTCGCCAGCCGATTTACCGTTTTACAATTCTCGCGTCCCTATTCCATTCCGACAGGTTTCTGTCCGTTTGACGGCCGAGCACACGTGCTTACACAGGTAAACTTTTACAAATTACAGATTGTGAAACGATGTTTTCTGCGTTATATTCAATGACTTACAGTACGCTTCTTTTCCCCCTTTAACACTTACAGTTACGTACAGCCGCCAGCCGATTGTACATGTAAAAATAATTATGTTTACAATTCTCTTTTTTCCCCTTTAAAAATACATATATCCTCATTATCCTATTCTCCTATCTTTTGTGTTTACTTTTCCCGCGTCTCGTCATTTGAGCTATGCATTTTGCACCTTTTTTCGGAAGAGTTCCGATACGAGCGGTAACAAATGAATAACTGTCTAGGTTATGTGTAAAATATGTGTATATACACGGGGATTAACTATGACAAACAAATTATGTGTTTGATTATGTGCAATTACATGTATGTATATATTCTTCTCACAAATTTGAATTGTTGACGATATTAAAATAAGATCGTTTTCCATAAAATAAATAAATATTTGTTATTTACAGACGTTTTGAAAGATATTTTGCTGTTGCCTTTAATTGTAAAATGCTGATTAAGTGTTATACATAATGATCTGCTTTTCAGGTTTGCTGAATTGATTTGATATACATTAAACGACCGATATCATATTCTGGTAATATTTGATGTACTTTGTGGCACGTAATTCCAGTATTTATTTATTTCTGCGTTTATATTCAATGTTTCTGCGTTTATATTCAATGTTTCTGCGTTTATATTCAATGTTTCTGCGCTAATATTAACACATTTCGTCGCTTACATCGAGCGGGCGCGCCGAGCCGTGACGGCCGAGCACACGGCTTACACGGGTAAACTTTACCTTGTGAAACGAGACTTACAGTACGTACAGCCGCCAGCCGATTGTACCTGAAAAATAATTATGTTTACAATTCTCTTTTCCCCTTTAAAAATATATATACCCTAATTATCCTATTCTCCTACATGTATATTTTGTTGTTTTCTTTCCCGCGTCTCGTTATTTGAGCTATGCATTTTGCATCTTTTTTCGGAAGAGTTCCGATATGAGCGGTAACAAATGTACACGGGGAATAACGATGACAAACAAATTATGTGTTTGATTATGTGCAATTACATGTTATGTATATTCTTCTCACAAATTTGAATTGTTGACGATATTAAAATAAGATCGTTTTCCATAAAATGAATAAATATTTGTTATTTACAGACGTTTTGCTGTTGCCTTTAATTGTAAAATGCTGATTAAGTATTATACATAATGATCTGCTTTTCAGGTTTGCTGAATTGATTTGATATACATTAAACGACCGATATCATATTCTGGTAATTATTTGATGTACTTTGTTGCACGTAATGCCAGTATAGAGGCCAAACTTAACTGGTGAACTAATACGATCGATAAAATTTAATTCATATTGTCAGAAACAATTATACATATATGTTTCTGATTAAATACATGTTTAGTTTTAAGAAGTATTCGTCAATTATTTATAATAAAATTATAAATAGTATACACGTGTCAATTTTCAGTTGTTTTTATTCATGCTAAAGATATATAATTCGTAATATATAAATGCGTATTTTCGAGTGTTCATGGGTCTTTTTGTGATATTTGGGTAGCCATGAAAATGGCTTTTTTTATAAAGGATTGGCTGATTATAAGATCAAGCCCTCATATGTCTGATGGCCCGGTCAATGCTGTTGGAGAAAGCAACTTCCGCCGCGGTTTCAGGTGTGTACCATCTTTAGCTCGGATAGAGGTTGTCTTCAACAAGTCTCTGTCGTGTTGCAAATGATGTCAGGGTGTTGTTTCTTCATCATTGTGTTGATAAGTGATGCGGTCTTGTTGAATTTGCGATCGTGTCTGGGAAAAAGCTCGCCGAACATCACCACTTCTACACCCTGGGCGATAAACAGTTGATGGATTTCTTGAAGAAGTCCAATTGTACGGGCCGTTGACTGGTCAGCGATGTCATTTTCGCCTATCTGTACAAAGACGGAGTGACAGATGGAAAAATCTTCGGCTAGTACGATGTCTCTCAGATGTCGAAGCTTCAAACCACCTCGTCCGAAGGCATGGAATGACCAATTGGGTAGTGGTTATTTCTTCTTTTCTCCATCGGGCGATGAGGTGTCTGATAAAGTGACCGAGGATGCCGGTCTTCTTGGTGTCGCTGGACAGGAATCGGTAGGTTGCTTCTTGAAAGGTATTCATGTTGTATGATACTATAAGGATTGTGTGAGGGAGTATTTATAGCCTTGGCCACTGATAATTTTTTTGTCGGAATGACAAAGACTATAAAATCAAAACAAGATTCCGGCAATTAAGAAGTTTAATTGGTCATTAAAAAGATCACTCTTTCTCACAATTGTTTTTTTTTTTATTTGATATTACATAATTACATGTTTGACTTAAATAAACAATGGTGATATACTGTCTTTGCTAATTAGTCAGTGTTATGGTAAAGGTTTTTAACTACTACCCTAATTACGAGGCCATGCCCAGGCCTATGTTATTACAACGAAGAGAACTTAGCTTGGTCATGTATGATTTCTTTTGTGTCGTCAAAGAGAGGTACTCTGGATACGACCATAAGGAGAGTAGTATAGGGAGCTGTATTCATCGATTGGTTAAATGATAAAACGTGTATATTTCTTCATATTCCAGTTTACACATAATGGTAGTGAGGTTTCAACGAATTTTTTAAAATTATTATTTCTTTGTCGATTAACTTATTGAATCTGAAACTTAACGACATACATTAATTTTTTATACGTTTCTGATTCAGTATGCATTTTTTATACTCGTGACGTCGTTACACCTAAAAATATCTTTAAAAGTTTTTTTTCCTAATATTACTATCACTGGACAATATTAAAAACGTCTTTAAAAGCAACTGGTTAGCTGGGGATATTTGTTAGATCTATGTACATACATCGTTATAGGAAATGACATCGGGATATACCGGTGACTGTAGTTAATCATCATATCTTATTTCTAAAAAAGAGACACAATAGTGAAAATAATATTGGTTTGAATAAATATGCCAGATGAACCAGTCCCATGGCATCGAATCGAATAAAAGCACTAATAAGAAGGACCCATAATAAACAGAAATTCATACAATTTCAGTTTAAGAAGAGCACACCTTTCGAAAGCCCAGTTACTGGGAGTTTCATTGGATAGTCTGGCATGTTTATTGACGATTACACCATAGAAATACACATAAACATGGTTTATAGTGTCATTGTGCAACCACAAAGCCGACCAACGGTTAGCAATTTTTTCAATAGCTACATATGTTAAGTGCGTTAAATACGTAATCGAACACAGACGTCACAATTGGCAATTTAACATAAAATTCATAAATAACTATCACTGTGCTATACATACTGTTAAAAATTATATACTCAAAATGCTAATCAACGAACTTATGACCTAGATAATGTCAGTTAAAACATTGAAGTTGGTTTTGCTGTCATTTAAGTTTGAAATTACAAATTATATTTACCCTCAAAATGAACTTTTACAAAGAATTAGAACTTTATTTACAAGGTTTTATTGAAAAAACTCTTAGGTTGCCAGTATATATGTTCTTCTCTCTGTGACCAAGGTGAATTAAAACCTGTATATTTGTACTAAAAAATTAGATGTTACCGCCATAAATACGGCACCTTTACATTAAATCCGAGAAAATGGCCGTCACACAAGTGTCATAAAATTTAATTCTGGTTAATCCACAAGAGTATCTATAATTTTCGGGGATCAATGTTGCAAAAGGGATATAATGATCAGTTGTTATTTCATTCCAGAATCCTGTAATTTTTAAACACCTTTGGTAAATTAGGATTTGTCAGCGGAGAATCGCCATGATAATTAGTGCGATTTATCCTGATGGGTCGGTATTTATGTACTTGGTATTTTTGTTTATAATGACAAAGACTTTAAATTCAAAAAGATTACGGCAATTATCCATTCAATTTTTTTAGTTTCAAATTGTAATTCATTTATTTTGATCAATCTTTTTAACACATTGTATTTTTTTAAAGTTTGATATGAAGATAATAATTACATGTTGCTAGCCTTAATGAACCGATTTATAAATTGATATTATTTGTCTTCAAGATGCTAATTAGTCACGTGTTATGGTACAAGGATTTTTAATCAAATGTACCTAAATTTACGACGAATGCCCAGCCTAATGTTATTACAAACCGAAGCGAACTTATGCTTGGTAATATGATTAATATTTTGTATTCGTCAAAAAGAGGTGACTCTGGATTGAAGCCATAAGGAGTGTATTAGTATAGGTTCTGGTCAGCTGGTTCATCGTGGCATTACGATGATATGTAACGTGTATATATTTTCTTTCAAAATCCAGTTTACACAAAATGGTGATAGTGAGTTTTTCAACGAATTTTTTTAAAAATTATTATTTCTTTGTCACGTTTAACTTATTGAATCTGAAACTTACTGGGTTACGAACATACATTAATTTTTTTATACGTATTCTGTATATCAGTAAATGCAAATTTTATACTCGTGACGTCGTATACAACCTAAAAAATATCTTATAAAAGGGTTTTTTTTTCCTAATATTACTATCACTGGACAATATAAAAAACGTCCCTTTAAAAGCAACTGGTTAGCTGGGATATTTGTTAGATCTATGTACAACTCGTTATAGTGAAAATGACATCGGGATATACGTGTCTGTATTAATCATCATATCTGTATTATCTAAAAATGAGACACAAAAGTGAAAATAATATTGGTTTGAATAAATATCCTGATGAACCGTCATGGCAAGAATCGAATAAAAGCACTAATAAGAAGGTCACATAATAACAGAATTTTTCATACAATTTTCAGTTTAAGAGCACACCTTTCGAAACCCAGTTACTGGGAGTTTTATCATAGCTGGCATGTTATTTATTACACCATAAAATACACATTTACATGGAATATATTGTGTCAACACAAACCGACCAACGGCTAGCAATTTTTTCAAGGCTATATTTAGTGCGTGACGTAATCGATACACAACGTCACTATGTTAAACATAAAATATCATATGAACGATCACTGTGCTATACATTTGTTAAAAATTATATACTCAAAATGCTAATCAACGAAAGACAGAGACTAGATTGTCAGTGAAGTTCGGGAAGACCCTTTTTAACCCAGTACACTTTAATGGGGGTTTACAAAGAATGAACTTTACAAAAAAAAAAAAAAAAAAAAAAAAAACTTATTGCCAGTATATTTTCTTCTCTCTCTGTCAGGTGAATTATATTACCTGTACATTTACTTATCATGTTGTCGCCATAGATACACCTCTCAGGTGTACTGTGTACCGCACACGTGTCATCCGACTAATTAACTCCACAGATAACGGACGCCGTGGACAAATTTAGCTATATTGCTTGCCCTATATTGGGGCACATGATTTTTTAACACCAGAAACACAGTCATACAGCTACCTAATAATTTAATGAGACCATAGTATATATAGTTTCATATGTAGTGTATGTCTAATTTCTGTGAACACTTTTTCACACCGCGGTCGCTTATAATAAGATGATAATATGATACTAAGGATTTTTGTCTAAAATGCATCCTTGATGATATCAAGGACTTAAGTGAGGTGAAAAAGTCACGCTGGGTTTTGGGCAAGTACGACGTAGGAGCTTTTGCGTTGTGTACTGACCGTGACGTTGGGCGACGACTGATTTTCCGTTGATATCCGCCGGCGCAGCCTTTGATGTAGCTTGTGGGTGCGAGGGTTACCGTCTTACTTTCTGAAGCGTCATTTCATGAGTTGTCGTATTTTTTAACAAAAATTTAAGACATATCTTCTAAATCTTCCGTCCTTAAAGCAAGTACTAAACGTTGTGAAATTTTATTAACTTTACATTGGTGTTTCGTTGGACTCGATTTCCCGGTTCTTCTAGCGTTACGCGTGGTGTTTAGTAAGGTAAAGAGACAGTTCTCACTTATAAATCCTTGATGATACTTTTGACGATGTTGGGATATACAAAATGGGGGTGGTTTCAGTACCAAGTATTTATGAATTGGCATATATAATACATTCACTTGACTTTATATATATAATCATTGACACACACGCCATATTGCAAGTCAGCAATTTTAGGAGATTCACGTAACAGTACATTCGGGTACTCGGTAATCTGTACACATTTACATTTTTATCATGATAAAATGGTGCGTTAGTCCGATAACTATTAGGCCTAAATCAAGTTCAAAAAGTGTTAATAAAATACGGAACACGATTACATATATACAAGGATTTATAAGCATTTATAAATCCATGATATATATTTAAAGGATTTGTGCAGTCAAAAATGATAATTTCAGTTTATGCTGGAAATGGCTTTATTAGACCGTGTAGAAACCTCTCCGTGCCGCGCGCGACCGGAATAACCTGTAAACCGCCGATATCGAGGTCAAATTTTCTAGCCCTAAACCGTGTGACGTCACAATAGTCCGTGGCTTATTGCTGTACTTTAACTGATGTGCTATCACTTACATCGACGGTCACAGGAAAAGCCGATCAAAGATTTTTTTTATGATTACTTTTTGAGTGAAGTTAATCGTACAATAACTTTGTCTCGAATATAAATAACTAAAAGAGTGAAATTCGATGTTTCAAATACTCTAATTTGTGCTCTAATAGCAGGTATCTTCGTGTAATTATGAAAGAAAATCCACACAGAAATAAAAGTTTCCGATTTTTTGTCGAGGAGTTCAGCAACGAATACGCTTTAATTAAATAATATTTTCCTGTAGTCTGTATCTTTGATACATTGTGAATTGCAAAGTTTGTGACTGTAGAATGAAATTTTACGTAACAATTGAAGAAATTCTTGATTAAAGCATCAAGGATATGATGCTTGACATACGTACACACCGATGATTTATCATTACAAACATTGTGTTGTGTGTTGCTAACCGAATAAATCGAGATACATTTATTACAATACCGTAAAACGTTTCAACATGTGGTAGAAAGAATTAACTTTCGATATTATAAAAGATCTAAATATTGAGATATTAAACAAAACAAACTATTTTTTTTAGACCGTGCGGTCGCTTTCAATTTTTAATCGATATACTAGTAGATACACCGACATTATAGATACATGTATATAATTAGCCATGCCTTTGGTTTGATGGTTATGTAATACCTTGACCAGGATGTTATTTACCCGTACACAACGCCATACATCGAACTCACCTGTAATTACCTGGCCGCGGGCAATTTGCTATTCGGTGGACTATATCGGGTATTTGCTATTGTCTTACTGTCAATCAGGTTAGGACATCCGTTAATTGGATTGTGATTTGAATTATGGAAACCCCGTACATCTATGCTCTAGGTTTTTTTTATTGTCACCTCCATTTTTAGAATGAAGATGTAAAAGCAAATGGAAATAAAATATACCTGATCATACCTAGGAATACATATTACATGCATATATATATATATGTCGTACGCAGGTAAAACAAAAATGGAAGGTGTCTTATTCAGAAACAAAAATGGTTCTAAGAACTAGTTCAACTAAAGGTTTAACCTTAAAAATTATTCCAGTCTAGACTGTAATTACGGAATCGTGGCATATAGCAATCTCCAGTAATTTCTAAGGTATTAGTAAAAATTCTAAGCATGTATTTTCACCGTTTCGAATCTTAATGTACATGTATAGTCATACAAGAAGGGTTACAACATTATCACACTAAATATAAAAAAGATACAAGATATTATATCTATTTTTAATGCCTGTGAACACTGTATGTGGTTACTTTTTGGATTATACGATAAATGTTCATATATCATACTATTAAATCTCGGTATGATATACAAAACGGTCGACAATGAATATACTATTAAGGATTTAGTATAATTTTGAAATAATGAATTTAAATCTACACCTTAAATATAGGAACATATATCAGAAATACCATTGATGTATTTCTGCTTTTTAGTAAACGTTATGGATAAAGTTTCAAAGGCAACAATATAGATATACATATTATTTTCGGTATAAGTTCGGTACTGTAACTCCAATATCACATAACTGATAACCGTCCACATTTTATTTTTACTCAAAAACGGTGCCGTGTTTTCATCATCATACCATTATAGCAGAAGTTTGAATGAAATAAAAACACGGATTCTAGATATATTCATGCTAAATTTTGGGATTTTACTCGTAAAAAGATAGTGTTACATTATACTTTTTTTTTATTCCACTGAAATTTACATCATATGCTTTCTAAATCTCAGTCCAGACTGATCCGAACATCATTTTGATATCGATATCAAATTGGACTGATTATCTAATCTAAAGTTAAATATATGCTTGTTTGAATTTTTGAAGTGGTGTAAATGGAATGTTTTGAAACTGAAAATATCTACATTATAAAGCTAGAATAACCATTTACTCGAAAAACTCAAATTGTAGATCTAACGTATACGTATATATATGCTGTATACATGTATAGTACTAGGCTTACCTTGCGTCACGGCTCGGCGCGCCCGCTCGATGTAAGCGACGAAATGTGTTAATATAAACGCAGAAACATTGAATATAAACGGAGAAACATTGAATATAAACGCAGAAATAAATAAATACTGGAATTACATGCAACAAAGTAATCAAATATTACCAGAATATGATATCAGTCGTTTTATGTATATCAAATCAATTCAGCAAACCTGAAAAGCAGATCATTATGTATAACACTTAATCAGCATTTTACAATTAAAGGCAACAGCAAAATATCTTTCAAAACGTCTGTAAATAACAAATATTTATTTATTTTATGGAAAACGATCTTATTTTAATATCGTCAACAATTCAAATTTGTGAGAAGAATATACATACATGTAATTGCATATAATCAAACACATAATTTGTTTGTCATAGTTAATCCCCGTGTATATACACATATTTTACACATAACCTAGACAGTTATTCATTTGTTACCGCTCGTATCGGAACTCTTCCGAAAAAAGGTGCAAAATGCATAGCTCAAATGACGAGACGCGGGAAAGTAAACAACAAAAGATAGGAGAATAGGATAATGAGGATATATGTATTTTTAAAGGGGAAAAGAGAATTGTAAACATAAATATTTTACATGTACAATCGGCTGGCGGCTGTACGTACTGTAAGTCTCGTTTCACAAGGTAAAGTTTACCTGTGTAAGCCGTGTGCTCGGCCGTCACGGCTCGGCGCGCCCGCTCGATGTAAGCGACGAAATGTGTTAATATTAGCGCAGAAACATTGAATATAAACGCAGAAACACTGAATATAAACGCAGAAACTCTTAATTCTATCGCCGAATCTGTTAATTTCACCGTCGCATCGGAAAAGTTTGGCGATTCCCAACCTCCGACAATGTAGCAATAAATAGCCGTGATTGTGACTGATACCCTCTGTTATTCGACCGTCAGCCGTCACGACCCACGGCGGACAGAAAAATACTTAATTTTACGGCAGAAATACTTAATTTTATTAATCGAATTGGAATTCTGAGGAAAAGACTTAATATAAAGGGTTAATACTGAATAAAAAAAGCACATATGCTAATCCTGCCGAAACTTGTTAAAAATTAAGTATTCTGCCGTTATTCTAACAAGTTTCGGCAAGATTAACACATTTTGGGTTACCAGTGATAGTGGTATGCAACCTATAAAAAAATCGATTTGTATTACCTCCCTTTAATGCTGAAATTACCCACAATTCTAAATTCAATGGCAGCACTTGCTGTCAATATTTGCATTGTGTCGCATTTAAACTTGAATCCGTAAGTATTTATTAACATTTCATAAACTTTGTTTTAGAATTGTTTGACAATATATTACGATTTTGAATTTGATTACACGGATTATAACTATCTTCAGTTGTTTCGATTGTTACATCCGGGAATATCCACTATCCATGCATGATGCTGTCAGTAACATGATGCATCCAGTCATCAAGTGAGCAATCCGTGATGCTTTAAGTAGAAGTCTTCCGAAGTCTTAATTACGGAAAACTATATTATTGTTGATTAAAATATAAGAATTGTTATTTTCTATGTTCTACAAAGGTAATGAGGGCTTCAGATAATTAAGTCATTGAAGTGTGTTTCTGCTTTAGCTTTCCACAGTTCGAAAAGTAAACAAACGCTGTCACTTGACACTGACTGTCGATATAAAATACTACAGTACCACTTAGTAATTACCCAGACAAAACTAGTAACACAATTTCTTACTACGGTTTAATAACTCCCTATCGATACACGAACACTGTACGAATAGAAGGGAAAATTGGCACACTTTGATTTTAGTGACTGGTACGTATATATATATATACAAGAACAAATATAAAATTATAATCCCTAGCCTGGTCCAAATAAGACAAGACAAGCTAAATGCCCGAACAGAAATTTATTATGAATCACAAGCATAGACCATTCATCAAGCACATAAATTCATGTAAATGCTGTGCATTGCTCCACTTGAATTAAAATGTCTCAGTTGGTAATATGAAATTACGGATAACACTGCACCCCAAATAAACGTAAATTGATAACATAAACTTGCACAATAAGCAAAATAAGTGAGACAAAAAAACAAAAAATACATTTAGCACAAATACTAGGTAAACTCAACATAAACACTGGTTAACTGACATATACACATACAATATATATTAAAAGCAGTACACACTACAAAATGAAGCAGGGATGTGGGGCAATTTTGATATGAGGACGTCCAAGCCTCCAGCCACCAAGCTGGTTTTGGACTACTTGAGGACTACGTATATACGAGGAGGACACCTTCCTCTACTAAAATGTCTTGACGAATATGATTATAATAAGTGTATATATGATGATGTTGCATCTTCGCAGTGCTATTATTAATTTTTTAATTCATTTGCATTTTTCATTTGTTTGTCTGTACAGATAAGCTACTGATTGGTTGGACACAGATATGGAGCCCATTTGGTAGTCATCCCTTCATATAGTGGGATGGCTTACCGTAGACATCGACATCACAATAGACACAATTACGACAGCAACACTGATAGTGATACTGATTATTACTCCGAGACGGACGACAGGAAGAAGACCTGTATTAAACGTACCAGGTAAACAGCAGTCTTCATAGCGTTTTATATTTTAAGGCAAATCCATAATATTTCTAGAAAGAGTTCAAATCAGGAATAAGTTCTTCTTCACTTCTTAACTAATTAATAACTTATTTCCTTACTCATTTCTTACTTTCATAAAAACCAGCTGATAATTTTTGTACTATTTGATATTAAATAAATTTGCAGTTCCTGGCAGATTGCCATACATTTAATTTGCACTATTTGATATATGTTTTAGTTCTCTTGGGGCTCCAAAATCCAAACCCTGCCTTGTTAATCGTGCAAGAACCCTGAGTTTTGGAGAATACTAGTAGTAACGAAGATGGAGATGTTCATCATTTGAGTACAGGTGATGAGGAATTTGTCATGACGAGTCGGCCATCTCTTCCCTCTAACGCTGTCGGTGCCCGACACCGGGTATACCAGGGCGTGCTATGCCATACCCAGCCTGCCAGACAAGTCAACTACTTCCAGTCATATAGAAATGACGTATCCCAATTTTTCCTTCCCACCTGATATGAGTGAGGCCCAAGGAACTGGTATTATGAATCCTGGAAATAACAGTCCTCGTGTGTCAGGAGAACGTCTGACACACTGGTGGTGGACGAAACACGCTTCGTTGTAGAATCCAGATTTATTGAGAAAACATCCCAACACTATGTTAGGAAGGTAAGTTTGTGTTAGGTTGTGTATAACATCCCAACTTGAAGACTTTTTATTAAGATCTTCAATTTAATAGCTATAAAGAAAAATACAATCAAGGAAATGTCTAATTAAGTATTCAAGGTTTCTGATATTGTGACCTTGTGAACACTTGTATAATTATAATAAATTATGACCAGTCTTTTGACAATTGTTATCAACCTCTCAGTCTCAGTGAGAATTTGCGTTTTATCCTCATTTCAATTTTGTCAGGAATGGGTTTTTTTTTGCAACCATGGGCCATAAATGATGATTATGATGTGTTCATTACTGTTTCTTAAAATTCCAAATACCAGTATAATACTGTTTCTGATACACTACAGTAACTACAGCTAAACACATACAAGGGAATCAACTGTGCTACAATTTATTTTATATAAAATACATGTATACTAAAAAAGGAATAATGTGAAGTAATATAATTTCATTAATCAGTTGAAGCCATTTGAACTAAATATTTAATATTTATTTTCCTTTTTATTTCCAGAAATGTTCACTTCTCATTGGAGAACAATATAACACGTCCTAAAGATAGAGGCGAATATGAGGTAGCAGAAGTAATATCAGCAACTGTATTCCGGTCAATTCTGGTAAGATAGCAGTATTTACTTATTTACTTGAATGTAAACAGTGCATGACTCATAGAGTTTTCTTTTAATACATACAGTATACATTCTACAAAAAAGATAGTATATTGCAGTCACTTTGTCTTTTGTCAATTTCTTTTGAAATCTGCTTCATAACTTTATGATTGACTTCAAAAAAAATCATACCAACAATTATTTTGACTGCTGAAGTTTTGCATAAAATCAGACAAACTTTTTTCGGAAACCTTTTGTATGTGTGTTTGAAAATCAAAACCTATATATATATAACAATTCAAACATTGACAAACAATTTCCTTTTTATGATTTTTGAAAATTGGTAGTTGGAACAATCAGAAGGTTTTGTTTTGAAATTTCTATGCCTTAATTTTGTTATAAAGTGATACAATATAAGTTTTGAGTTTTCTAATTGGATTGGATCAAAGCTGGACTCTTGAATAAAATTGCAGTGATAAAAATTAATCTTTGCTAAATTGAAAGGTCTTGATTTATTTTATAGGAATACTACAAAACTGGTTGTGTAAGATGTCCCCCGAGTGTCACCGTTCAGGATCTACGGGAAGCGTGTGACTATCTCCTGATTCCATTTGAGCCCGGAACTATAAAATGTCAAAACCTTCGTAAGTCATATGCATAGATTTTATACATTTCCATATCATTGTTATAGAAGATTTTGACTCAAAATTATACATCACTTGTTGTTGAATCGGTCAGCTAAAGTAACAAAGTAGAGAGACTTTTCTAAGAAGTTGAAATTAAACAGTTGTATTTAAGTGTTGTATTTACAATGAAAACAAATTATATGAAATAGCTCGTCAGTAGAATCAATATCAACATATAGTTCTATATATACCATTAAGATGGCTCATATTTTGCATTTATATGCCTCAGTAATATAATGAAAAGGGGGCATGGAGTGTTACCCACTCCTTGTCACATGTCATTACATGTAGCAGCATGCAGGGGCATTTAAGACTTCTATACCTTTCTAGTTCATTATAAGGAATTATCCAAAGGATGCGCTTATTATCAAGTAATGATGGAAATATTTTGATATTTCAGGAGGATTTTTACATGAGCTTTCCAATGAAGGAGCTAGACAACAGTTTGATATTTTCCTGGAGGAGATGATTATGCCACAAATGGTTCATTCAGCACAGGTACATGTACATCATGCTGTTCCTAAAGACTCTCTGATTTCATGTCAGATTATTTTGTTTAAGTTTTATTGCAGAGCAGATAAGAGAATAGACAATATAATTACATATAGACTAGACTAGTGTGTTTCTGAATAGAGTGTTGGGCTGGATGTAAACAAATTCTGAGTTATTATCAAGGTTCAGTGTTGTTTTTATTTCACTGAAAAAAATCTAAATTTTTTTTAGAAAATTCAAGGTAAGAAATGTTTTGCAGTAGATATTGACATGCTATTTTATTCCGTACAGACAGGAGATAGAGAATGTCACATTGTAGTACTAGTAGAGGATGCTAGAGGTTTAAATATTATTTTATTACGAACAGACTGGAGATAGAGAATGCCACATTGTATAGTACTAGTAGAGGACGCTAGAGGTTTAAATATTATTTTATTCCGTACAGACTGGAGATAGAGAATGCCACATTGTAGTACTGGTAGAAGATGATGTTGTAGACTGGGACGAGGAATATCCCCCGCAGATGGGAGAAGAATACACTCAAAGTAAGCACTTCATGTCTTTGACACTAATTCCTTGGTTATGTTTGCTTAATAGAAGTAGTATCATTTTATAAATCTGAACAAAACCCATTTAATATGGAACACTTGTGAAAATTCCAGGTATTTGTTATGAACGTAACTATTCAAAACAATATCTGTGTGTTATAATATTTCTGTATAAAATGTGTAAAGAAGAAAATAGACTGTTGAGATGATTATTTTCGCGGATCAACAATTTTAGGATTTTTACAGTGAAATGCGTTCAAGCGTCCGGATTTAACTTTCGGATTGTTCAAACCACAAATCACGTGAATAGTTTTAACCAGTCGTATGCGCGTTTACCGGCTCGGGAATAGTGTCAGTCAAACTGTGGGCGGAGTTTAGTAATCAGCGATACTCTAACTGAGGGCAGAGTTTACCTGTTATAGCTGTTACACATTCAAAAACTTAAGCAATTTCAATCATTAATACCGCAACAATTTGGCATACAAAATCGTAAAATAAAAACAGCATTACATACATGTAGTCATGACCTACATGTGCATAGCCATAGTCACAGGTTAAAGTGAGTTGAAATTTGGTATTTGGTATCTTAACTTAATAATACTGTTTTATTTGAAATCGCATGAGCTAGAGAGTCGTTCCTTTATACATGTACATGTATATTCCAAACGTCATATTATGCTTTCTTGAACTACAATGGAGTGTTTTTAGCAAACTTATCATAGGTTTGAATAGAAATCTACATATTTACAAGCATACTTTTAAACATCACAGACATACTTTTAAACATCACTACAGTGGACCCGCGATAATCCGGACGCCGATAGTCCGGAAAACTCACAATCCGGACGGAAATGTCAGGGAACGGATTTCCGTAACGTTATTTATACTCACTAGTCCGGAAATTCGTATTCCGAATCCGGAACTCCATTTTGGGAATGGAACGTAATTTTCGTTAATAAATTCCCGCAATAATCCGGACAATTTGTTGTCGCCACGTGCTGAGAAAATCCAAGGCCATCTCACTCATGTGTACAATACACACTATCATTTGACACTGATCATGAGTGTGTTGTCATAACGACGTCTGCCAGGTCATAGCCACGGGCGTTTACCTGAACACCTTTCACACGGGTACATGCAGTCATGTAACGGTTCATTGGTTTTCTATAGGAGATCAAACTTCAGTGTTGTAATTGAGATACGCAATATATATTTTTAGCCACACGCTTTTTAAACATGAAGTTTGAGCTTGGGTACGGGTACGTATGCTGTAGATACCTTACTTGTTTCGCATGCAGAATATATCGATATGAGTATCAGGTACAATAAAGTGAGATAATACTTACAAAATTAATAAGAATTTTAAATGTATGTAAATCTATTCGAATTCATCGTCTGTGGTATAAGATATAAAGGCTACGGCGCCCGGCACATGCCATAAAGATGTGTGACATTGTGCACGAAGTTAGACGTGAACGGGCGCGTGGTTGTTACACACGTCTGTAAGTCAGAAAGCAAAGACTTGTAGAGATTGTCATTAAAAACACACATTATACAAAATAACAATTATATGAGTTCCTAAAGTGTTCACAACTATTTGTTATCATATTTTTTTTTGATGCCAAGAACGTAGATGATATTGATCTTTGGTTACTTAGGCAATTTGCCGTACGACAGATCAAGAGTTGGATACGTAGCTATATGCATACTTGGTATACAATTAACTATTGCTTTAGGTTTAGTATTTTGAAAAAGAAATACGTTTATTTATTATTCTTAACGTAATGATATATAAATACCTATAAAACATAACAAACGAAGTATTGATTATAATACACGTATATTATATAAAAGCCTGTCATCGATTACAAGGCCAAGGGCAGTAACTCGTACGTGACAATTTAATTGACTAAGAGCACGGAATTCGGCAGTCCGGAAAACTCGTAATCCGGACGGTTTAGACTGGGAACGAAGGTGTCCGGATTATCGAGGGTCCACTGTACAATTCATACAACTAACAATTAGAGATGGGATGTTTGCTTCCGGATGTAACATCTAAATTAGACCCAAAAAATATGTCTGTTTACCGTCCCTAATTTTTTAGCCCCGGCCCTATTTTTTCTGTTCGTGAAAGGATACTCCTATTTTAAAATAGTTTTACTCTAGGCCAATCTGAGCTGTTTATATCTTCTTTCTTCGTCAAATCTCCAATTAGAGTGAAATACACTAATGTTTAATAATTTTATTGATAAATAGGAGCCTTATATCTTTTAAACATACATATAAGTTGGCCTTATATATACAGCTACAACCGTGTATGTTACAGGGAACGTTTTACGAAGCTATCCAGATATGGTGGTATTGCTTTTCGATGGTTATATGGTACAATTGAATTCAAAAACATGTTTGAAACCTTTTTGTCGCCAAGTGTATGCTAACAAATCTTTGGTACAAAGGTGTGACCAAGTCAAATCAGTATATCCCTTTGAAGTCAACATTGTTTGCGCTACACCACATCGAGTCTAACCAATCGAGGCAACTTCCAAGAGTTTTCATTGGCTGCCGTAACAGAATGTTACAACATTTGAGGGAGGAGTCTAATCCAGACGTTTGAACGCAGTTCACTGTAGCTTACCGTAAAAAGAGACAATCACAGTTGTTTTAGCACTTCTGGATAAAAAACATTTGCAGCAACTAAAATGTTCCACAAAATAATAAAAGCATTCCCGCAAAATATCCTGTTTATTTGGTATTTTGTGATTCATTAGATAGATTTGACTTTTCTATGTGTTAACTGATTACATACTAATACCGGTATTTATTTGTTTGTCATTTATAATACCGGTAATTCATATTGTTACCTGTAATTTTTATTCCAGTTATCTACAGCACTTCCATGTATAGGTTTTTCAAATACATAGAAAATAGAGATGTTGCCAAGCAGGTACTGAAGGAACGAGGACTGAAAAAGATACGGCTTGGCATTGAAGGTGTGTAACAAGAAAATTAATAAGTTCCCTTCTGAAACAATGTGCAAAATTATAAGATGTAAGAAAGTGAATATTAAAACATGTTGTTAGTCTAAGAAACATTAAAATGAAGCAAATTTGTATGGTTAAGATCTGTGGTTTTAATGATGCTGAAGCCTTTCAAATATTTTCGTTCATTTGTATCCTTTATCACATGTTCTGCTGGTTTCAGGGTACCCTACCTACAAGGAGAAAGTAAGGAAACGGCCAGGTGGCAGACCAGAGGGTAGGTCAAATGAGAAGCAAGCTAATAAAAATACTCAAATGATTACGCCCATGTTATATATTTTGAGTTTAATATTTGCAATATAATAAATAATATTGTTTTGGCGTTACTGATAATATGATCTGATGGTTTTGCCATAAACTTGAGTATATGATAATGTATTGATTTGACAAGTGTATTTTCGTAAACTATTATAAATAAATGTAAAACTATATTCAGTATTTTTAAAGTATTTTCCCACTAGTGTCTATATGTAGAAAAATAAATTTTCATTAATGATTGTGATTGCATATTCTATGAAATATTGTTTGGAAATTTCAAGGCAGTATAACTTCACTAACAGAATTTTGATTGAAATTACAGTGATATACAACTATGTGCAGCGACCATTTATTCGGATGTCATGGGAGAAAGAGGAAGCCAGGAGTCGACATGTGGATTTTCAGTGTGTCAAGAGCAAGTCAATCACCAATCTGGCCGCAGCCGCAGCAGATACAATCCAAGACCAAGGATTGGTCCAGCAACAGCACCTGCAAGATGGAAGCATCAACGTTATTCCTCCCCAACCCTCCCCCTCAGAGCCCTACCCCGGGGTCCAAATCCCTCCTGAGGGGGACGCAGAATGAGGACCCTGGACGTTTGACATTAATACAACCCAAGGTTGATGATGTAGGTCAGGACGCCAATGTATTCCATAGCAAAGCCTGTACTGGTATACTATCACCCTACGTCACATGTTCTACTGGGCTTGTGCACTGCTTTCACAAATACTTGCTCAAACTAATCAAAGGGACAAGAAAGAAATTATCAATTAGATGATATCCTATTGACTTTTGTAGCAGGATAGCATGTAAAATTTTGTTATATGCAGTTAATATGATCAATGATAATCATGCTGATTGCGATATTTAATCAAAATATGATTTTTTTTTCTTCAATTGAAGCATTTAAGAAATATATTGCCAAATGCACCATTTTGATTTTAAAATACTTCCACCATACATTATTATGGTGCTTTAATAGCGCAAGCTTAAGAATTACTTCTATGAAACCAGCAATGTTTTTCCATGGAAGCCTGATCGTGAGCATGGTGTCAAGAAGTGTTGTGATTATATTGTGCTAATTGTAATTGTTTCTCGCCTTCAGCAAATCTTACATGGATTGAGAAATTTTAACCTTTTAAGGTCATTGGTTAGCAATGCTTGATCACATTAAAAGAAAAGTTCTATGTGCATATCAAGTTATTTGAACATTCAGTGCTATCTTTGGCGCCAGACAATAGTTCATAACCATGGGATGGTGACTGTGTATAAAGGAAAGTTATTTTCTTTTTCAAGATTTGAAAAGAACGATATGAACAACAACACAAAATCCAACTGAGATCATCAGGATTTATAAATATTTGTAAAACACTTGTATCATACCCATTATCAGGTGTATTTCTCAATACATTATAACAGTATATTATATTAAACGTTTTAAAGACATTTGTCTGACATAAAACGATAATACTTAACCCTTTCTGTTAACAAAATATGTATTGATATTTAAAACTGATGACCTTCTGGCAAAATTATCACTAAACCATTTATTGTGTTCTTAATTACTCGCATTAAAAATCATCATTGATTGTTATAAATCTATTATGCACCAAATATCGATTGTAGAAATCTGAGATTCCAATATTAAAGCTTGAAGTTGATTTCATTGATTAGCAATGTAAATAAGAAAATATTGGCTTCAGAAACAAATTTATAACAAAATGGCCAGTTTTTGACCTGTTGGTATTAAAGCTAATATATATAAACACTAGTGTGTGTATGTATGTGTTATGTATATAATTTGTTATAAACCTTTTGTTTATTCATCAAAGCATGATGAAGCTCAAAATGGCTGTGAATTGTATAGATCGTCTCTGTACATTGCTTTCCTCACCTCTTAATAAAATGATTACTAGTAAGCAGAGATAGGTTATGAAATAATGTAAAAATAAAGTGTATACAGAAATAATAGTTCGATTTTCCTGCAGAAAACATGTAATTAGTTTTAAAAAAGTCAAAATTAAAACTACTGCCTAAAATATGTAAATATCAACAGGTAGTTAAATCTTGCTGCATTTGAACAAATCATCTTGAATATATCTACTTGGTTTTGGTGACATATATACACTGTAGTAGTAATTATATTAATTATACATTATATATCCAAAGTCTTGACAACTGCATACAATTCCTAATATTTGCTTCTTACATTCATGTTTACAAAGTATAATTTATAATTAAACATGATATTTTCATTATGCTTGAAGTATACTTCAAATATTTAATGAATATGCATTTTGAGAAATCCATATATGATTTCATATCTTTGCCATTTGTATATCATGTTTCAAGTTATATTATTGATATTATGAAACCTTTCTGTTTATTCTGAAAATTTCAATGATGATAGAATGATACTGATTCTGATTTCTAAGGTAGACTTTTATGGCACGACATAAGATGAAAAGCTCTATAAATTCCAGTTGTCCTTTCCCATTTCATATATGGAGTACTATATACCTTGTAATATACATACTCTTCTAAAGTCAATGTCAACATCTAAGGTGATATAATTAGATCTAACATCGTCTCTGACCTACCTAACCAGTACAACGACCCAACTATCAATTTATAAATTTTACTAAAAGAAACTGCAGTGTTACACTTTTGTACATAGTAATATGGAGATCCTGCAGCACTGGTGCTGTGTGATTCTTTGATAAGTTTGTTGAAACCCTAGTTAAAACCGTCTAAACTGCCATATTAGTGCTGGTAATTCAAACAGGGTATATTGTCGGTTTAATGATTTGCACTTGTGTTATATTCATTTACAATATGGATACAGTATTTAGATTGGCATGGTTAGATTTGAGTAACATAAACCAAAGTAATATATCAATATACATATATCACCTTTATATCATAAAGATTTTAGGACATCCTGGATATTTTTTTTCCAAATTGTTTTATTCCTTTAATTGTTATACAGGTTTAATTAATGGTTTTGATAACAGTACTGAAGGATTTTTTTCCGGTCACAGTACAAATTGAAGAAGTATTTCCTATTATAGCTACAAGTACCAGTTCTGTCAGAAAGAGATAACTTCCTGTTAAACTTCCTATAAATATTATTTTGATATTCAACAGGTATGACAGTCATATATTAATATCTTTTAAAGTAAAACACCTATTATAGAAGAGATAATAATGCTTGGCGTTTGAGTTTTAACTGGGTGTATTATTGAAATATGCTGGTCGACCAAGTTCTAAGTGCTTTACAGAGGAGTTAAATAACATTATGTAAAATCATTTACATTTTTGTATTGGCTTGGTGAAAGCTATGCCTTGTGATGACCAGCTAGAAATGTGATAACTATGCACCTGTGTGGCACATCCTTTGGCTGGTATACATTACATATTTATTGAGGAGAGAAATTCAGACATATTTTGTATTTTGGATATTTTGCATATGTAATTGTCATATGAATAGATTTTGTAAGCGTTGATGATGTGAGAACGACAACTGTTTGTTTAAACATGTGATATTGTCAGTATAGTGAGACACAGAATGTGTATTTTGAATCATTTTGTTGTCATTTATACAACTGATAACCAAATTATCTTTTCAAAGACTAAATATATCACTTTTCATGACTAATTTCTTAAGGCTATGATTCACAATTATAAATTTAGGTTTATTCGATTGGTATCTATTTTAAACGGCCAACTCCACCTACACATTTCTTTTCAAAATAGGTTCTGAAAAATTAGATTGCTTGCGGTCAATGCCTAAATAATCTGCATCTGAAAATAATTTGATCTTCAGTAATTTGTAGTATGGGATATCATATGTTTGTTGCAAAAAGTGGCTGGTTCTTGGTAACTGGAAGCTTTTGTTGGTTGTGTACACTAGTAATGAAACAAAATCCTTATCTTTATGCTTGACATGATTGGATGTATGATATTGTTTTAATTTTTGTGTATTCATGTTAAATATTATTTTGAAAGCTATTGAATTGCTTAAAATGTATTTAAAAAACTAATACGCACATTATGATATTTTATTAAGTGTAATGATAAGTAAAATCTAGAAGAATGCGATCTGTAATATCTGAGATATGTTTTCTTTATTTGTAAAAAAAAATAGATGTCAAGAAATGTCTAAATGTTATGCCATTGCCCATGGATTAAAATGGATAAGAGGTTGATTTTACTGAAAATACACACTGTATTTTGATTTGTCGACTTCCTAATTAAAACCTTTGATGTCAGCCAGGGTCATACAATTTTATTACAAGTTAATACATATGTATATAGATCAAATAAGCAAAAGTTCAATTTGTCAAAGGTGTTGATGGTATTACAGGTTTATGATTCATTTAGTGGGATTTGTTTTATAGTCGGAAATGCAAAGATCTGCGTCGCATGTTATGTATATGATATGCGTATGATGCTATTTTTACATAGCACTCAATACGCATTAAACTAGAACACCAGACATTCAAAATTTAAGTTCTGTGTGAAATTTACTCTCGTTGTGGATGATGGCATTTGTGACTGTTGCAATCAAATAATGGATATAATTGTGTACCAAGACAGTGTAAAATTAATACATTGTCTTATCTATCATGCAATTCCAATGGGTAAATAAGTATTTATATGGGGATGTGTTACAAATAATAAACAAGTTAACTATAGATTTCTTCAAACATTCCAAAACACAAGAAATAATAGTTCCCAGTGATTCTGACTCTTTTGATATAATTTTTAAGTCTATTAAAATAAACTCTGTTTTTACATCACTCGGTTTTCTGAGTTCAACTAAAAAAACAAGCAAACTGCATGTACAATGCATCACACATTTGTAGTATTTGGGTAGTAGGCTTACGGTAACAATGTTAAGTTATGATTCACTCTTATATACACTTTGTTAGTTTGTTTTTCGTTTTAAAACAAATAATACCACTGGTGTATTGTAATTATATGATGTAGTATATTGAAGTGTTATTCAAATGCCGGCTTGCATTTTCTGTGCTGTCTGAGTAAGAACGATGAGGTCTAAGAATTTTGAATAATTGTGTTCATGTTTATGGGACATTTTGACTGTCAATTTCTCCAAAGATACTTCCTTTGTTTAATGTTACTAGGAATAAGGATACTGCTGTCATTCATGTCCAGGTGATATGGATAGAAATATTTATTGAAATTGTGTATATGTGATTATTTTGTTTAAAGCAATGTAAAGAAATGTTATTGAGGTGTAATCCGGTAATTTTTATGTACCAGCAGATTTTTGTCGCACAACTTATCTAAGATGTAAGCAAATATTTTACAGTTTTTCTTAGATATTTTGAAGAATTTGCCAGATCGATGCATCAATAAATATCTTTTTGATAAATCTTGGAGTTTGGTTATGTCTTTTCATTTCAAGCTCAAAATAATACTGAAAGTAATTTTTAAGTGAAAACTATATACCTATATGCTCAGATTTTGCTCAGATTAACTGTTAAGACATCATCAGTTATGAAACTGTAGCAGTTGAAACTTGTAACTTATAAATATCGCTATGGTTTCGTTTAAAGCAAATACTAATACTAAACAAGTTGTTAATGGAAGTTTGATTATTACCGTAAACAAATATAGTTTGTATTTTTAGGTCATCTGGGTCAGGATGACCTATAGTCGTCATGTTTCGTCCGTCGTCGTCCGCCGTGCGCCGTACACATTTTGAACTTCTTCTCAAGTTCTACCTGTGCAATTTAGCTGAAACTTTCATAAAATGATCCTGACATGGTCCAGACAAAGTGTTGTTATTTTTCGGGTCGATCCGATATCCAAGATGGCCGCCACAGCCGCCAACTTGAAAACACATTTTGAACTTCTTCTCAAGTTCTATCGTTGCGGTTTGGCTGAAACTTGCATAAAATTATCCTGACATGGTCCCGACAAAGTGTTGTTATTTTTCGTGTTGATCCAAAGTCCAAGATGGCCGTTATAGCTCTCCTCCTGAAAACACATTTTGAACTTCTTTTAAAGTTTTACCGGTACTATTTGGCCTGAAACTTGCATGAAATGATCCTGACATGGTTCCGAGAAAGTGTTGTTACATCTCTGGTTTATCCCAAATCGAAGATTGCTACCATGACACTATATCTTATTAATTTCATATATGATTATTGCCAAGGTACTCAGGCAATTGGGCCTGCCTCTTTTTTCTTCTTTAAAAAAAAGTTTAGTACTAGATCTGAATATTACTGCTAAACACAGAAGCTATGCCGTAGTTTGAAATTATCACCCCCACCTTTAGGTAGTCGTGAACATAACGACGTAATCTCGAATTCAAAACATCGGAGGCGATGGATGTTTCGAGTCTCGTGTTTCTAAATGCTAGTCAAAGACACGAACATATCGCAAAGGACATGTTTGTTAAGATCACGATGTCGACCTTTCTAAAAGTCTCGTTAACAATTTATTTCAACCAAAACAATTTTAGGAACGTCAGAGCTTTGACATAAATATTTTATTCGCTGTTTTGCTAAGTACAGGTACTATAAGTAATAAAGTCTCTAGGAAATTACAAATCGTATCGAATATGTATATTTGTATTCAAGATGAAAGAATAAAACCATTTTGAACAATTCTGCGTGCACGTGTACTGTTCACAACGAATATGACGAAGTCACAAAAAGAGCCCCTAGCATACAGTTTACCAGACAAAATTGCAAAATCATATGCTACGAAAAATGAATACGTTTATAACATGTAACTGCTCGTCCTCGCTATTCCAGGGGTCCTTATCCTTGTCGTAATATCCACGACAGTGATAGTAACCCCTTGAATATCGAGAATGGGAATCGCTAAGAAACCAGTGCATATTGAACTGAATGATAAAATTACTCAGAGAAGAAAGCGATTTAGGTCAGTATCAATGACAGATGAAGACGACAATCCCAACAGGGGGCGTATAATAAACAAAGACCATTCATAATATGTCATCAAGGCGATAATCGTTAAAGTCGGGGGTCTTTCCAAAGGCTTCGTATTAATTACCTCATGAATGATGTTTCGCTGAAGCTGTAGCAATGATGGACGTCTAATGTTGCGAGTTGCAGGTGTCTCACCGACATTTTCAATCTAGGGATGACTGTGACATGTCAACATCATCAGCTGAAATATGTACGTGTCCACTTATGAATGCAACTTACATTGTAAATAATGAACGGAATATAATCTATATATGTGTAAATTTGTATACCATCCTAATATATTTCAAATAAAACAATCGGTTTCTATACATGGATATGTAAAGTAACTTTATTAACGTATTACAGTATAGATCAATACAGGAGTTTTTGTTTTGCTATGAAGTTAACATGAGGATAATGGGAGTGACAACTTGCCTGACCGCAATCAGAGAGGACCGTTAATCCAGAACACCATCCGTTCATGCTATATACAAGTCATTTGTGTTAGTGATATCTTAATTAGGCAATTCGATTATACTGTACTACAGAAGACTTATATCTGTAGTTTGGTTTGGTTTGTTTATTTTTACGTCCTATTAACAGCCAGGGTCATTAAAGGACGTTCCAGGTTTGTTGGTGGAGGAAAGCCGGAGTACCCGGAGAAAAACCACCGACCCGCGGTCAGTACCTGGCAACTGCCCCACATGGGATTCGAACCCGCATCCCAGAGGTGGAGGGCTTGTGGTAATATGTCGAGACATCTTAACCACTCGGCCACCGCGGCCCCAATATATCTGTAGATTTTACTCTGAGACCCTTGTGACCTTCATGTTAGAAGAGGGAAAAAGTTTGCCAATGTGACACAATGTCAGGATTCTCGTGCTGTTTAAATTCAAATACAGTCATGGGACATTAGTATTCGTCTCTGTTGTTTTTCACAATATATTCTATGTATTTTTACCTTTTTTCTTTGACTTTTCCTGATCTCATCTAATGATGGATTTCAACCAAATTTGACTTACTTACAGAAAATTGTCTACATTGTCAGCTCACAATCTTTGCATAATTATCCGTTAAAGCAAAACTATTTCGTTGCCATTTTGTTAAGAACAAAGAAGGAAATGACGTCATCAAAATTAAACGGTGCACCAAAATAATGATATTTTGAAAATGAAGCATTGGAAAATTTTGAAAATATTATGAGCTGAAATTAAGTGCCAAATTTGGCGAAAATCTATCAATAAATCAGATCAGGAAAATTTATATAAGAAAGTAAAAATACGTAGAATATATAGAGAAAAAACAACAGTGACGAATTCTTATGTCGCACGACTGTAGCTCCATTCTTATTTTCATGTTATACTCGTAATACTGAAAATAATAAAGATAGTAATATCAAGAGGTTTGCTTTATATACGGATATTGACTTTGGAACTATGAAAAGTTTTTATATTAATAATGTTGGGTTTGCTTGTTCCAAATATCAGTAAAAACGGTCATTCAATCTAAAATTCAGGATGATGACGTACAGATAAACGATAAGACATATCTAATGTCTTCGTATTCTGATGCCATGTTATACGAGGAATACGAAACTTATTACAGAAAAGCGTCTCGAAATAAAGGGACATTGATATTAGTTTTCAGTATTTTTTCTCAAACCAATAAACATTTCTTATACTTGATACTGTCATGAAATTGATAACGGATCAATATTCATCTTAGTAACGTCGACTTCAAATTCACACTGTTTGTCTAGTATTGAATTTGTAGATACATTTTATGAATAAGCTAGGTGTGTTATACAGCAGTAACATTTCTAATTTCGTAGGTGTTACAATGATCCGGCGACAGCGAGTTTAATTCTCATCTGTAATAGATATTGCTCGCATTGATTTTATCATCTTATATATAGATGTATAAGTCTCGCAATCAGAAGAGATAGGATATAAGCTGAATTAGGGATCACTTCACAGTGGTCGCCTAGCTTCCAACCGTCACATAATCTGGATGACGAGGTAATTATGGTTAGGAAAGTCACATCTGTCTGTGGATTAAATAAGTAGTACGAAGCTTTGTAGTCATAGCTAGGAAGGTCGTGTTCAGTTTGTGGCGGAGACACTTGGAGTCAAATGGGAAACCCGGTGTGTTTGTTGACAAAATCCGCATTTTCAAAGTTGGTACAAAAGGCTCGAACACTGAATAATATGAGCGGGACAGATTTTCAAACAAAAAAATCATTGGATCTGTGTGCATGGGGGACATGGGCACTTTAAGGCGTTGAGAAGTAACAAATCGCTGAATCGCTGTGGTCGGATCGCTGTAAGCTAGTTCATTTAATTACTGGTTACAGTTTCAACTGTCAAAAGAACGCGGCAAATGGTTTATCCATCAAATATATTTTCACTTTAATGTTTGTAACTTACAGTGGATTAATATGGATAACACAAGTGCCAGAAGTCAGATGTCGGACAGTGCTACGGAGACACAATGGTACAATGTAGTTTTATACAGTGGTGTTAATGGATACGAAATCACTCTTACTTACCTAGTGATGAACCTCATCGTGGCGGTGTTAGGTTTGGTGGTTTTGCTCCTCAACTCTTACGCAGCTTACATTCTCTCGTGTAAATCTCATAATTGGGATGTTACGTATGTGTTCATAAAGAACCTTGCTATTTCGGATGCGTTATGCGGTTTGTTCACCATTTACAACATTTGCTATAACTTGATTCATTACAAAATGTTTTACGAGTGCCTTTTTCGCTTTAGCATGTTGAACTGTATACTATTTAACTCGTCGTTCAATCTGTTCGCTCTAACATTTGACAGGTATGTCAAGATAACTGCTCCTTATATCTACTGGAGGATATTCGAGGAGGAGAGGGCTCGAGTATTCACTATAGTGGCCTGGTGTTTCACCATCGTTCTTGCCGTGGTTCCTCTTGCGGGATGGCATACCAAACAAGAGAGTAATTACTGTGGCTATTTCGGCGTGTTCAGTAGAACCTATCTGATTGTACTCCTCTCCTTGGTTCTGGTTGGGTTTGTCTTGCTGTGTGCTATGTACATACATATTCTGATAATTGCTTCGGCCAAGAACTCACAGACCCAGATTTTCAGAGAGCGGATGCTACAGGTCCAAGGACCCGGTGTATGTAGACCACGAAATCCTGTCAAGGCGTTGTGGTGGAAACCAACAAAAATTATCCTCTTCATCATCGGTATTAACGTCCTCTGCTATACCCCTATCGGTAAGTGTATTATCAAGCTTCATAACTCTAACATTTTAAACACAATAATATGACTGTAACTTTATAACTCCAAACGTTTTGATGACAGCAAAGGTTAATTCTCTACTTACACAAGACAAGTCTGTTCATACTGGTCTATTTATCAAAACGTTATGTTAAAATATATACGCGTACCTACAGTATTTACTGTGAAACTGGATGGAGTATTTGCTCAAACGACACTGTTTCATCGGAAATTCTTAGAAATGTCGTAATTTTAGATAAACGACAGTACGGTTTATTAGATATTAAAGTCAAGTTACCGTTTTGTCCTATTTTGCCAACGATAGCAAAATAGCATCCAAGTACTTGAAATATAATTTGTTTCCTGTTTTTTGTGGTTAAAAGTTCTTTTCAAAAATATTTTAACATCAAAAGCCGTAAAAATCTTAATTTAAGGGAAGTGTATGGTATAAATTCTAAAAACAACTTTAAGGTGAATACAAACGAGATGATACAGTTATTCCAACCCGATTCTGTTGGGTTGTAGATGTAAAAAAAAATATCGGACCCTGTGGTGTTGAAATCATATTAAACGGGATGAGAACATGACAATGGTTAAAAATATTTCACATCATTTTGTGTAGGTTAGGTACTTATTTAATGTAAATAAGAATTTTCAAATAAATCAAAATGTAGAAATAAAAGCTACTCCAAACGAAAGATTTATTGGCCTGAGAATATATCGATGTGGGCACCACTTTTAAGTAAGCATAACCTATGTAGAATATTTTAAAAGTTGCATATGTATAATGTAACGTCGAAAAGAGATCATAGTGAATAACGATGATTCATATGTGCAATAATAAATTTAAGCGTTATAGTTTTATTCTTGGCGATAGTCTGAACATAAATGTACATTGACCAAAGTCGGTTTTATTCTAATCAAGTGATAGTGTTTACATACAACTATAGTGAATTATCGTGTTTCCAACAACAATCGACAAATAATAGTATAAAAGATATTTGAATAATGCCATAACAACTCACGAATTATCACCGATACGATAAGGTTTTAAACGGTATTGAGAAAAAAAACTGGCAATATCAAGATATATTGGACAAGAAATATTGAAAGCGTTTGCTATATATGATATTCTTAATATAATTATACAACCTTTATTCAGGGTGACCATTAGATTATTTAAAGCATGCCACTTGGAAAAGGGATTTCATCTCCACTTTTGTTTTCCAGAAATAAAAAAATAGAGTCTTAAAGGCCCATTACCTTTCCGGAGCAAAATATAAAGGTTTCTTAAAAACATTAATAACATCAGAAAATGCATACCGATGACCTAAAATAAGGTTACGACACCAAACATATGCAAGATTTCATGCGTAATATATGAAAACAGTGGAGAGTTAATTTGCTGTTTTGCCGTCTGTCGCAGTGATAGTCAACTACCGCGCGGTATTTAGGACGACGGCGGGAAACATAATACGACCCGCGTTATGAAATAAATAGACTGGTTCCCTTCCTTATAAACATTTTATTTATTTTAATCAAATCGTTCAGAAGGTGATGATAAAGTAGTATTAACGGTAAGTTAATAATTTTTAAGACTCTACAAAATTATCGATCTTGTTTTACATTTCCATTTTAAAAATTAAAAGCCGTTTCGGAAAGGTAGTGGGCCTTTAATTTATCACGTTTCATGTTATGCTTTGAACATATCGTTCAAGACGCAAAAAAAACCCAAAAAAACAAATCAATAAATCAGCATCACATATCTTATAGGGTTTCAGAATTACGTAATGTTCACGGACATATATCTGTTTATGCGCGTGGTGAAGAAATGAAATATCCGGTAAGTGATATAGGAGTGTACAATCATGTATTTCCAATCAAACTGGGCAGAGTCCAGAGTGACATTTACATCTACCTGTAATTAACAACTACCTGTCATGTCGACAAGAAATCAAAATTATTGATCGCATGTGAATCTCAGACACGTGGTGTGGCAGAATCTATTTTAGAACTATAGGAAAGACAATTTTAACGACAAAGTGTGTCGTTTGACATTGTGTTCTACATCAAAGAAACTTCTAAGTATTTAAACCGGAGAAAGAAGTCAAAGGTCCATTGAAAATGTCTTTAAACTATTATGAAAGGTTGAAGATGATATGGAAAAAATTATGTTTATGCATTTATTTTTTATTTTTTTTATAGTATGTTCTACATATTACATCAAGGTGTACCAAAACATGACAAAGAAATTCTTATTTCATACTAAAGAGCTTCAAGCTATAAAATGTTTCTTAATTGATTTTAAAGATAAGAGGAATAAAACGTGAAAGAAAATAGCTAAACGAGTATATTTGATATTCACGCGACGTAAGATAGACCTAGTGGTGATATGTCGCGTAATACATATTTCGCGGTGTATCATTTTAGTCATGCTTTAAACTATGGAGCATCATATACTTAACGAATCGGAAAGACTCACAAATTTCAAATATGTGACCAACTAACAGATACATCTATAAAGAAGTCATTTAGGAAAAAACCGAATATATTTGTCACCATAACGTCATTTTCCTGTTGTCCAATGTTACATCGCGGCTTCACAAATACGTAAGAAAGTCATGGTTGCTAAAATTCACCTATCTTAAGTATGGTATAGTGGCGTAGGAAGATGGAACGTAATGGGGGGGGCAAAGGTCCTCAATATTTTGTAACACCCCCCCCCCCCCCGCCGCCGCACATACAGGAGGAGATTAATTCAACTCCCAACCATATATGTTTTATGTACATTTTTCATATATCAGTAAATTTAATCCTTGTACACATTTATAGACAGTGGGGTCGCTATAAAAGGATATTAACGAATACGCAAATTGGCCAGATTAGCGTGTGAGCGCCGAAGGCGCGAGATTTTAGTGTTTTAGGTGTCTGAGGGTGACCCCCGGAAAAAATATAGTAATTTAGAATGGCTGAGATGAGTTTTACAATGTATTTTGATGATTTTGCGAGCGCCCGAAAGCGCGGGATTTTGGTGTTTGGGGGGTCCGGGGCCTCCTCTAGGAAAAATATTACGATTTAGAATAGCTTAAATGAGTTTTGATGAATTTGCGAGCGCCCGAAAGCGCGAGATTTTGGTGTTTGGGGGGTCCGGGTGTCTACCCCGGAAAAAAATTACGGTTTAGAATGGCTGAGATAAGTTTTACGATGTATTTTAATGATTATAAAGCGTTCTTAACATGGTAATTTTTCTATTTAAAGCTGCTTGCATTTAGAAATGATAATTGTGTCGTCAAAACATTATGCAACCCTACTCGATCTGAATACACCGGCTTCACACCATCGGCACATGGTTGTGTAACATAAAAAATGAATTAATATTGTCTCGCTAAGACATAAACAAATTGATCTTTTAAGAGATTTTTTTTAGGTAGTACATAAAATCCTGTGCATTGAATTTTGACTAGGCCTATTTAAGATTTGACATTATGTGCTTGAACGTTTTAGGAAATACGCCGCGCAGTTGAAAGTTGAAATTAGTCGCTAACTCCCCTTTATGCACAATTTCTTTATGGAAAGTCTGAGAATTGATGACACTAGGTTCTAAAATCAACGACTTTTACTCTAGACGTTGACTGAAGAGGAGCGTGTGTACAGAAATTAGTTATCGGGTTTAGGAGAAGATTAGAAAAAAAATCTGAACTTTGGAGTTTCCCTCTAACAATTTCTGTAGAAAATCAATTTTAGAATCTAACTTATCTATAAAGTCTAAAAACGCAACATATTTAGAAACTAACTAACTTCATACATCCCTACAAAATATAAAAAAGAACAGTTTTCTTCAAATGAAGTATATATATATAATCAACGATTTTAGAACAGAAATCTACATACCAATAAGTTTCTTAGAGAAAATCACTGAATTTAGGATCCAAGCTAACTTCTATTATACTTCACAGAGAGTTTAAAGTGAAATTATGAACGAGCTTCCTTCCCCATCCTTAAAAAAAGTGTGACAATAAAAGGGGGGGGGGGAAGCCAATGAATCTAAGAACTAGTTTCCTTCAAATAAATTCTAGAGAAGGTTTTGTTCATGATAAAGCTTCATTTAGACACAATATAAAGAAAGGCTTTTTGACTTTCTCTGATTTCTAAAGGTTCTATATAAGATTAAAATCAAGAAGCAATCTTTGAATCTCTATTTTGCTAAGTCAACAAATAATGACATTTTCTTAACTTCGTCTTTGATTTTCTCTTTGTAGGTATATACGTGCCTTGTGTGTTGTTTGGTGTTCTGGATGACTTGGATGTGGGAACACAGGGGACATTACTCCTGTATATATCATGCCCTCTTTACCTCAACAGCTTGGCCAATCCCATTATCTACGCATACAAGATCCCTATGGTCCGCAAGGCATTCCGGCGATTTATGGACTGCTCTAGATCCGATAATTATTAAACGTTGTCATTTTTATAAACTATTTTTAATATGTGGTGTTTGATATTTAGGCTATTGTGTCTTAATATATTTCCGTTCATTTATGAATAAATGATATAAATATACCCACTTTGTTGTACTCTCCGTAATGTGCATCCTCGATACTCCAGGGGTTACTGACGTTTTATCCACCTCTGGACTATATCATAGTAAATCTGAAGGCAGTTCAACAGAAAAAAAATCTGAACCAATCACAGGTCTGCAAAGATTTCCTTTCTTTGGAGAACGCTATAGAAAAAGCAACGCCCAAGTTCAAGACACATAGCCAACCACACTGTACCGTTATACGGCTCTTTTGATGTAGGCCTACATTATAGAAATAAATTTCCTGTTCTGTTCTGCTGCCTCCATTTTCACTATGAGATAGTCCAGCCCCGATTACGAAACTTAAGTGCAGATTTAAGTCAAAACTTAAGTTTTTCTTCTTATGTAACTTTAATTAACTGAAAATTATAGACTTTAAATAAGTTTTTGACTTAAGTTTGTTCGAGAAATCGGGACCGGGGTGGACCTTATAATTAAAGGCCCACAACCTTTTCGGAGCAAAATATAAAGCTTTCTTAAAACCATTATTATCATCAGAAAATATATACCGATTAACAAAGATGAGATTACACCAAACACATGCAAGATTTCCTGCGTAATATATGAAAACCGTGAGCGGAGAGTCATTTCGCTACTTTTCCGTCTGGCGCAGTGATATTCAAATACCGCGCGTTATTTAGTACGACGGCGGGAAACATAAGACGACCCGCGTTATAAAAATAAACATTTTATTTATTTGAATTTAATGTTCAGAAGGTGATGGTGAATTTAGCATTAACTTTAAGTTAATAAATTTTGCGACAGTACAAAATTATCGATCTTGTTTCACATTCCCATTTCAAAAATGAAAAGCTGTTTCGGAAAGGTACTGGTAAGGCCCACTACTTTTTCAGAACAGAATAAAAAAGTTTCCAAAGAACAATAATAACATAGGAATATATATCGATGGCCTAAGATGAGGTCATAACACCAAAACAAATACAGGATTGTCTGCTTGATCAAAGTTGACAGTGAAGATTCATTTGGTGTATTGTCGTATAGCGCAGTGATGTAATTAAAGTGATAGTCAACTAATGTAACAGAGATAATTAGGATGACAGTGGGAAACATAAGACGACCCGCGTTATGTATTAGATATGTCGTTACTTCAAAAATGTCGAAAACAATCCCTAGTGTTATTTTTAAACGAGAAAAACAATTGCTTAATGCAGAAATATTATGTTTACATGGACACGCAATTTGGGGACCAATTTAAAGATGCTCCTCCGCCGACAGAGCATAAACAATACTCATCATTTGAACAATATTGGGTTTGCTTACTTCATTTCATATACTCAAGGATTTATAAGTGAGATATATATACGTCCTTGATATACTATACTGCCACGGAATTATTGGGGGGTGCAATTAATTTTTTTTTTCTATGTTTTTAACTTGAAGTAAAATTAGAAGCTCAAACTTTTCAATGGTGGTAATAGTGTAAAATAAGTAAATTCTGTAACCGGAGAAAAATACTAAATCGTCTGCTTCTGTTTTTGGTAGTGAATTAAGAAGCTGATTATGCCCAAGGGGAAATAACATCGACAATATAATTTATGAAATCCGGAACTTGTGCTTGTTTTAGAATTAGAAGGGACAAGGAAATCGGAATGCCTTACCTTTTTTCTTACTTGATGGTAGAAGTGTTCGAGATGTTCCGATGTTACTGACATGCGCACTTATTAAGCTTAGACCAGCGATGGCGGTAAAAATGAAACGCATACCGTAAACAACATAATGTGAGTAAGATTATTACAGTGATCGGATCCATATGTGTAGAGTAATGTAGAGTAGTTCTATATACTAGTAAAGTTCACTAGAACTATACTAGATTTAGTTCACTAGAACTATACTAGATTTAGTTCACTAGAACTATACTAGATTGGAACCACCTGGGAAATAGTGTACGTAGTTCATTGTAGCAGTATCGAGGCATTCAGATCAGCCACAGGCGTCTGCATCTGGTTTTGGAAAAATAAAATATCCTATCTCTACTATTGTTCATATAGTAGGGGTATGATATTTTATTTTTTCCAAAGCCAGATGCAGACGACTTTTTACTAAACCACCTCCTACGCTCTCTCTCACCCGCTGCAAGATTACCAGTTTGGCCAAAACTAAAATATTGTTTGTTTGCCAGGCGACCAGTTCTCGCCATCGCATCTGTATCTACACAATTTCCACGCAAATGTAGTCAATAAAGCCTTCTTCTGATAGCAGACACTTTCAAGCTGATTTCTACAAAAAAAATGTCTCAAATTCGTCTGTGATCATCAGCTGCATGATCATACATATGCGATGGCGAGATTTGGTACTCGGCGAGAACTGGTCGCCTGCCAGTACCTATCCATTTGAAACCCCCCCTATTCAAATTATTTATCGAGTTTCAAACTTTCAATTTTATTTTATTGACATATTTTAGGGCTTTTCACTACATGGTGAAAAGTAGAACGAATATACGAATCCGGCCTGCTATACCTTTCGGCCGGGTACGAATTGGTCCCTATGTGTCGTAGTGGAGCACTGCCTCCAAAAATCACTCGGGCACAGTTTTCTATACTTTTTTGTAGGTTTCCAATTATTTTATGGGTATACATGCATTTACATATCATTTTTGTCCAAAACAAACATAACTAGCATTCTTAATATCTACCGTACTGCTCACAAGATGTCAGATTCACAATTTGTGGACTTGCTGTATAAATTCCCTTCAGAAAGCCCTTTATATATATTAAAAAAAATAATGCCTCGATGAGAATTTGATATTTTATATGGTTCAGTTTTATTGCCTAGTAGGTAAGCAATATCAAATAAAGTATGATAAAATGCAAACAAACGTTTTATAATGGTTTGCGTAATCATAATTTTGCTCCATTAGCAGTAATAGACACCAATTGTAGCTCTAAAGACGACACCATATTCTGTCTAAAAGTCTTTTGAGCTACAATATTGCAGCTAGGTGAAAAGACCTATTGTTTTCGTTAAGTTTCTTATTCTTATTAGGGCTTTTCACTATTTGTGAAAAGACCTATTGTTTTCGTTAAGTTTCTTATTCTTATTATTATTATTATTAGGGCTTTTCACTATTTGTGAAAAGACCTATTGTTTTCGTTAAGTTTCTTGTTATTATCGGTCAAACGGTAAGACATAGGATAAAAATGATTTCAGTTTCTTTAAAATATGTATCTGAAGGGGTTCCATGAACAAAATTAAGTAGGTCAAAAATTCCAAAATGGCCGCCATGACGTAAAACCTAAAAACACAAAAACTGCTCTAACTCAAAAGGTATGAAAGCTGTTTCAAATCTGAAAGTATTTTATTGTAGGGAATGAACATATCTAACTTCTACCCATTACATGTTTCCACAAAAATATGTCTTGTTAAAAAGCTCGCTAGAGGTCAAAGTTTACCAAAAGTGACTATTTTTAGATTTTTTTTTAATTATTCATGTTTTCCCAACTCTTTGCATTTCATTTATGCAGTATGCCATTCTGAAGATTCTGATGTGTTCAACTTAAAATTGGTCTACTAATTATTTTTTTATGACGTAATTAATATTTAAGTAAGATTTTTTTGCAAATTTCGACAATTATATTTTAAACATCTTCTCTGATTCCACCAGTCCGATCAAGCCCAAACTCACACAAGATCTTCCAGTTCCACTTGTCACCATGACCAATTCTTGTTAATATGATGTTGATTCAAATTCAAATATGGCCGCAATGACGTCACTTCCGGTTTAACATAGACAGCCATAATTCGTTAACCACTGAGCCAATTCCTTTGATTTTTTATATATGTGATATAGAATATCATACTGAGAAACTTTGTAATTGTACATTTTTCTCTAAAATGTCAACTTCCAGTTGATCATTGACTCATAATGCAAATTCGCCGTTTTCGGTGAAAATCATGAAAACAACTTCTTTTCAAGTTATACATGGTATAGAGGCTTGATATTGCGCATGAAGTATGCTTAGGTAGTTGTCTATCAGGTTTGAAAAAAAAACAAACGAGCTTGACCTTCATCCCAAGTCGCAGAGTGCTTGTGATTTTAGAGCTATGGAAATTATCCAGTGAAAATACAGCTCATTGAGACATCCATAGCTCGTTAACCACTCGGCCAATTTCTTTCATTTTTGGATATGTTATGTAGAATTGAAAGTGAAACAATTAATTTTATAACCACTTTTCTGTTATACGTAAACTTTCGATTGTAAATAAGGGTCAAAGTTCAAAAGTGCAATTTTTCAGCAAAATCATTAACATATAATAACAAATCTTCTTTTGAAATTCTAGAAGGCCTAGACACCTAATATTAGGCATGAAGCATGCTGACATAAATGCCTACCAAGTTATTCAATATGATTGACCTTGGCCTATATTCAAGGTCACAGGGGCCAAAAAATATAAAATATCAAAATGACTACTTCTCAAATTCTTGAAGGCCTAGAGATCTTATATTACGCATGCAGGATGCAGAAATAAATGATTGTCAAGTTTGTGAATACAAATGACCTTGACCGGAATACGTTTTAGGTGAAAAGCCCGTCAAATTGTCCCGGTGACAATTTCTAGTTATTATTATTCTTCTTCCTGTTTTTGTGAACGCTCTATCGGACAAACGGTAAGACATAGGATAAAAATTATTTCAGTATGTTTAAGACATAAAACTAAAGGTGATCCATGAACAAAATTAAGTAGGTCAAAAAATCCAATATGGCCGCCATGACGGAAAACCTAAAAACACACAAAAAAACTGCTCTAACTCAAAAAGTTTGAAAGCTATTTCAAATATGAAGGTATTTTATTGTAGGGAATGGACATATCTAAGTTTTTTCCGTTACATGTTAATACAAAATATGTCTCGTTAAAAAGTTCGCTACAGGTCAAAGTTTACCTAATGTTACTATTTTTAGATTTTTTTTTCATTATTCAATTTTTTCCAAACTTTTTGCATTAAATCGGTGAAGTATCTCATTCTGAAGATTTTGATGTCTTCAAATTAAATATTGGTCCACTAAATAATTTTTTATGACGTAATTAATATTTATCTAAGAATTTTTTGAAAATTTCGACAATTATATTTTAAACATCTCCTCTGATTTCACCAGTCCGATTAAGCCCAAACTCACACATGATCTTCCACTTATCACCGTGACCAATTCTTGTTAATATGGTATTGATTTGATTTCGCAATGACGTCACTTTCGGTTTAACCTAGACAGCCATAACTCGTTAACCACTGAGAATGTAGAATAGAATACTGAGAAACTTTGTAATTGAACATTTTTCTCTAAAGAGTCAACTTCCGGTTGATCATTGACTCGTAATGCAAATTCACCGATTTCGGTGAAAATCACGAAAATAACTTCTTGTCAAGTTCTACATGGTATAGAGGCTTGATATTGAGCATGAAGTATGCTTAGGAAGTTGACTATCAAGTTTGAAAAAATAAACGACCTTGACCTTCATCCCAGGTCACAGAGTGCTTGTGATTGTAGAGCTATGAAAATGATCCAGTGAAAATACAGCTCATTTAGACAGCCGTAGCTCGTTAACCACAGAGCCAATTTTTTTCATTTTTGACCTTGACCTATATCAAAGGGCACTCGGGCTAAAAATCCTAAAATCTTCAAATGACTTATTGTAAAGTTCTGAAAGGCCTAAGACCTGGTATTGGACTTTTGGTACATTGAAACTAAGCGCTACCAAGTGTTTTATAAATGACCTTGAACGAAGTAGCTTTTAGGTGAAAAGCCTGTCAAATTGTCCCGGTGACAATTTCTAGTTTTAAAACTTGTTTTCATTGATGTCAGAATCAGATCTTTATTTCATTTACATTGGTATCTGCTTGTACATGTCTTGCTACTTATCCTTGACACTCATTGGATATGTAGGGAATCATAGTAAGTGATGTATATAAATTTTGCTTTAAAACATATAGAGAAAGCAATTAGAATGTAACTATGTAAATAAAATAAAATATTTTTCCTACCTACCTACCCAGTCATAAAGTCTTGGGTAGGGTTTAGGCAAACACACAATTTATTAATTCTGGCCTTTTGGAATAGAGTGGCATAATCCATACAGATATGTGTACACATACAGATATACATCTAATCATATTACATCTGTTTTCTTTCCGCTAAACACATTATATATACAGACACATAAAGAAGAGCTTCATCCATAGGGTCTCGCTCTTGATGTTATTTTTCTGGTGATACTACTAACTGTATAGACAAGGTAGGCCGATACTTTACTTACTTTACCATCGATAAATCTGCCTCTGATTTACTATCGTTTATGGGTAAGTTTCCCCTAAAGGAATGAATTCCCCTCTGGCCTAAAATTCCCCTGAAGATTTAAAAATTCTCCATTTGAAGCCAAAAATGACCGTTTTTGTAACACAATTTTCCCTGTGACTCATTTTTCATTAAATGTTTTATACTTTTGTTTGCAAATTTCTTCATATTTATCATATAGCTACTGCATATTTCATAATTAACTCAAATTTTTAGCTCACCTGGCCCGAAGGGCCGGTGAACTTATGTCATGGCATGCATGGCGTCGTCCGTGGGCCGTCCTTCCGTCAACATGTCACTCGTTGTCATTTTTTCATCGTAAATCGCTATACTAGTCAAATAGTAGACCCCCCGGGGGCAGGAGGGGCGGGGCCCAATAGGGAAAATAAAGGTAAATACTATAAAACGCTACTTGTCCTAGAGTTCTGCATGGATTGTAACCAAATTTGACCAGAAACATCCTTGGGGTAATAAGGGGAACATAACTTGTATAAATTTAATTTGGCTCTGATCCCCTGGGGGCAGGAGGGGCGGGGCCCAATAGGGGAAATAGAGGTAAATCCTATATATCGCTACTTGTCCTAGAGTTCTGCATGGATTGTAACCAAATTTGGCCATAAATGTCTTGGGGGAAGGGGAACAGAACTTCTGGCTTTTGGCTTTGACCCCCTGGAGCAGAAAGAAAGGGGCCCCCCAATAGGGGAAATAGAGGTAAACATTCAAATTCCTTCAGAAAAGAAACAATGAACTTGTATTCGGAACATTCCTAGGCATTACGTATATATACAAACCAGGTGAGCGATACAGGCCCTCTGGGCCTCTTGTTCATTATTGAGCTCAAAATCTTGCTTTCCTAAATCTAAAAAATAAAATCAGTTGTTTTACAGTACTTTTTCGTCTCAAAATGAATATTTCGCCAAACTTTTCCCCTATTTTGAAAAAAGGGTAGTTTCCCCCACAAACCTAGAGTGATCCCTGTATACCGTAGTCGTGATGTAGGAAAAGAGTAATTGTTTGCATTTCACGAAAACACAATATTTCCACCTAAACAAAAAAACCATGGAGTATTTGTCAACAGCTTCCATACATTCAGAAATTTATATGGACACACAGTAGAATATGCTCACAATCAGACTACTGGTTGGGTCCCAGTATGTCTGGGCCAATAACAAGATAGCCAGAAAATTACAATTTATAACTACAGTTGTAGTAGTAGACTAAAGGTTACACATTGTGCACACGGGTGTGAAAACCACGAAGTGGAACACGGAGTGCACGAGGTTTAGACTACAGGTAGACACGGAGTGCACAAGGTTGAGACTAACAGGTAGACACTGGAGAGTGCACTAATACCTGTGAACACGGTGTCCACTACATGTGGTGGACATCGTGTCCAGGTAAAATATCCACTACATCCAGACCACAGACAGACTAGATGATGTGCCACAGAAATATGAGGAAATATGTATTGATTCTGCATGTCTATATGGACTTTGACAGATAGAAATAGTTATTGGCGATCAGAAACATAATATTTATTGCAACATAAAAATTGCCGTTAATTACTGGAAATCATTCGTAGTGTAATGTTTATTTGAATAGATACAAAGTAAAATGTGCCAATATATATTATCATACAATTTAATTTATAAATAAGGACGTTAATATTATAGAATTTATAAAAGCAAATTAACTGCGTTGCAAATTAACTGCGTACGGTAAACCACATACCTGGTTATGTCTGGATCATCAATGGATAGTTCCCAGTAAAAACTATTTTTCTTAGCTAGTTATATAAGTAGTCTAAAGATGAAATTCTTTTTCGTACGCATAAAGTGATGAACCTTTGCGTGGAGTAGGTTTTTAGTATAAGCAAATCGTCGCCAAAAGAGATATTTTGATCGGCAAATTATTTTGATTAAAAAAGAATATATTGATGGACATAATAAAAGCAAGGACATATAAACATAAACAAATTAAATTCTTCATAAAATGTTCAACTATGTATGTATGGAATATAGTTTTCTAAACGGCAAGGTGCGCGAAATAGTTTGTATAATACGTATACATTTGCTACATGGAACCTGGCGCATTGCAAAGCATTGGAAAATGAGAAATCGTCCATAGACGTTAAAAATCGGCATTAGAAATTACACTCAACCGATTTAGGAACCTGTAAGCACTGGCTTAAGAAAGCAAAAATTTATTATCGGGCATGCTGGCTGCTCGTGAGCATCAAACACTGTTCAAAAGGATGCCGATCGCTTAAAATGTAGGTCACATGTCTGATAACAAAATCCAAACAGACAGAATCAAAATAAATCCAACTTCTAACCCTTTAAACTGTAGATTCTTAGTAGTTGTTTGATTAGATTCTGAATTTGTCATAATTATTTTAATTCTAGAAACCTTGATAATTTGATAATATCCTATTCTGACCTTCTTTTACAAACCGTGTGAGTTATATGATAACAATATATATATATTAATGTTATGATCCACCTTAGGTCTAGGACTGCAGTTGCCATAGTCACTTGGACTTCATACTGTTCCATCAAACCACACAGGTATGATAATACCAATTACCTAACATTGGTCAGAGTGGGGGCCAGGGGGCCTGCTATATGTTCAAGTCTAAGTGAGTATCACAGACTTTACAACACCTGTATACATGTAGTACCTTATGCCTAACACCCAGGAGGTCCATTTATAGCATGCTTGTACTTAGGTGGCAGCCTCTCTACATACATACATTGTACACATCTCACAAAATACGTACAGTTATAAAACAATGCTAGTTTCAATATGGATATGTGTTTTAACTGGTAGTGCATTTTAATTTATTTGTTAATGAAGCTTTATATATTAAAATTAAAAATAATCTAAATAGCCAAGTTGTATAGTTAACTAAAAACATTTATTTCAAGATTTATTGGAATATCATATTTCATCCAATATCTTTTCCATTAATTTTAATTTTTTTTACATATCAGAAATCTGATTATCATGACTATGTATATAAATACCATATTACAATGTTGAATAAAGTACCTAATATTCCACTACACTTCAAAACATAAACAAATTTACATTAATTTTGATTATAATAGTATTACATGTATTATTTATTATTTTTTTTTTTTTTTTTTTAGGAGGGGTGGGGGAGGGGTTGAGTTGCTTTATTATTACAATTACGACAGTAAATTGTCTTTCAGGCTATTGGCTGGCTAGAAGTCTTTTATTTTATCATTACCACTTAAAGCCAGCGTAAAAATCTAAGTTGAAAACTTCACACTCTACATTTTTGTTTTGAAAAAGTGTGATAAAATAGCAAGGGTCGGAAAGTAAAAAAATAGGGTAGGGTAGGTAGGGGTACCTGAAACATACATTTTTTTTTTGCCCTTTATCTCATAGTAAAACTGAAGGCAGCTCAGAAAAAAAATCTGAACAAATCACAAAAATTTTCATTATGCAGACAACACAGAGAGTGACAACCCAACTTCAAAGCCACATATAGTCAACTACAGTGTTATCAATCGTTATACGAACTCTTTTCACTTTGATAGGCATCAAATTTTAAAGGACTAAATTACCTGTTCTGTTGCCTCCATTTTTAGCTATGAGATAGGTACAGGGGTTTAATCATGGTAAGTGATTGTAACCCCTGGGAGTATTATATTGAGTAATTCCAGTATGAGCCACACCTGGATCTGGACTATCTCATAGTACAACTGGATGGCAGTTCAGGAGAAAAAATTATCAATTGATTGTCAGTTTTTTTTGGTTTTATCTTTTAGAGGAGAAAACCTGGTGTGGGACTAAAAAGTGTTGATTAGAATCTGAGGGGGAAGTGTAAAGAGCAAAGTTGAAACAGTTGATGGAAAATTAAATGTTACGGTGGAAGCTAAGACGATCATCTACATTGGGACACTCTAAGAATTCTGGAAATGGAGGAGAAGACGAGCCATAAACAGTTGAAAAGAGGAGAAGCTATTTGCTTAATTATGGGAAGATAAATTGAGAAAGAAAACGTTTCTGAAGAACTTACTGGAGGAGGTAAATGTGGTTTTTTAGTGCTAATTATCATAAATTAAGGATGTATTCCTTCTGAGGTTTCAGTCTCGTTGAAGTCTCGTTTCGACAAAGATCAAAGAAGTTATGAGATTTTCAAATACACAGTTTATCAATATCTAGCAAGTTGCCCAGTTTCAAATTTTGTCAAAAAATACAGTTCTAACTTTAGCAGATTTTTTAATACGGGGAATTTTAAGAATGGCCCATTTGGCGGGCCAATTTTGAAATTTGTGTCCCACTTTTTGGCTTTGAGTAGAGCCAAAGTTTTATCCATTTTTTACTGAAATTGTTTTTTTTCTTAAATCCATCACTGCTCCAGCATTTTTATCGAGCTAATTTTTTGCTGTAAATCTTTACTTTGGATCGTGGTAATTAAAATATTGAGCATTAATGCGTGAATATGATTCACTTTTTTTACTTTATTTTTACATTTAATGGTATTTTGAGCACATTTATTTTTTACTCTAAAATACTGAAAAAAAATAAACAAAAAAATATTCAAGTGGGGCAAAAAAGTAAGCACACGGACCCCCCATTTTTCTGCCATGATTTTGAAAGAACAACCATTTCCCTATTGATATGCAAAAATATTAACAATAAAGTTTTGAATTACCAGAAACTTATTCTATAAAGCGGTTAGATTTGGCAAACATGGCTGAAAATGGTGCATTTTGTAGCTCAAAAAATAAGGGGTAGGGGTAGCATAAGTTTGTTATTCTGAGAAAAAATAGATTAGTCTTATTCATCATAAAACTAAGGTAATTTTTAAAAGAAGGACTACTGGAATATAAATTCTACAAACATTTATACATATTCAAACACCTTATTAGGAAATTATGGCTTTTTATCTAAAGTGTATATGGTCCAAAACGGCAAAATTCCCATAAAATCCAATACAATTTGTCAATCTAGTAATTATCGCTGAGTGATCAGTAGCTCATAAACCGAGCACACGGACATATGCTTGTTCTTTTCAACTTCGTTTCAGGGGTCAATGAACTACTTCACTACTCCTCTTTCCCAAAATCTAAATGAAGAAATAAAGTTTATTACAAGAAAATTTTGAGCTTCTCAGAGGGAGTACAATCCTAAGTTGTAGTAGATAAAGGCAGTAGTCTAAAGTATCATAGGTGTCCAAAAAATGTCTGTTGCGAAGTCCTTTTTTTAGCTCAACCAGGTCCGAAGGACCAAGGTGGAGCTTATGCATTACCGTGGCGGTCCGGTCGTCCTTCGTTTCCGTCGTCCGTCGTCCGTCGTCCGTCGTCCGGTCCGTCCGTCCGTCCGTCCGTCAACAATCGACTTCTTCTCCATAACCGCTGGTCGGATTTCAACAAAATTTGGCTGGTAGCATCCTTATGGGCTACTAACAGAAAATTGTAACAAATGATGGGGCTGACCCCCCAGGGGCCTGAGGGGGCGGGCCCAAAAGGGTGTCAATTTGGCTATTTCCATATAAACGACTTCTTTCTCTGAAACCAAGCATGGGATAAGCACCCATAATGCAATGGTAGTCATCCTTATAGGATGGGATTCCAAATTGTACAAATGGTGGGGCTGAACCCCCCGGGGGCCTGAGGGGCGGGGTCAAATGGGGTCCATTTGGCTATTTCCATATTAAACGACTTCTTCTCTGAAAAAAACCAAGCATGGGCTAGCACTCCACTAATGCAAAATGGTATCATCCTAATAGGGTGGGTATTCAAAATTGGACAATGGATGGGGCTGACCCCCCCGGTGGACTGAGGGGCGGGGTCATATGGGGTCAATTTGGCCTACTTTCCATATAAACGACTTCTTCTCTGAAACTAAGTCATGGAGATAGCTCTCATAATGCCAATGGTTGTATCGTTATGGGTAGGATACTATAATTTGTACATATGATCGGGGCAGTATCCCCCAGGAGGGCATGAAGGGGCGGTGTCAAAAGGGTTTCAATTATGGCTATTTCATTATAAACGACTTCCTTCTCTGAAAACCATAGCATGGGAATAGCAACCCACAATGCAATGGTAGCATCCTTATAGGGTGGGATTTCAAAATTCGTACAAATTGAAGGGGCAGACCCCGGGGGCCTGAGGGGCGGGGTTCAAATGGGGTCAATTTGGCTATTTCCATTATAAACGACTTCTTCTTTGTAATACTAAGCATGAGATAGCACTCCATAATGCAATGGTAGTATCTTTATAGGTTGGGGATTCAAAAATTGTACAAAAGATGTGGCTGACCCCCGGGGGGCCTGTGAGGGGCGGGGTCAAAAGGGGTTCAATTTGGCTATTTCCATATAATCGACTTCTTTTCTGAATTCCAAGCATGGGATAGCACCCATTTAAGCCAAATGTAGCATCCTTATAGGAAGGGGATTCAAAAATTGTCCAAATGATGGGGCTGACCCCCAGGGGGCCTGAGGGGGCGGGGTCAAAAAGGGGCCAATTTGGCTATTTCCATATAAACGACTTCTTCTCTGAAACTAAGCACGTTTATATAGCACCCATTAATACAAATGGTTGTATCCTTTATAGATGTGGGAATTCAAAAATTGTGCAAATGATAGTGGCTGACCCCGGAGCTGAGGGGCGGGGTCAAAAGTGGGTCAATTCCTTATAAATACTTTATCTCTGCAATTAACATGGGATTTACGCTCATAATGCAATGGTTACATCCTTATAGGGTTTGAATTCAAAATTTTGCAAATGATGGGGCTGACCCCCCCCCGGGGCCTGAAGGGTGGGGTCAAAAGGGGTCAATTTAGCTATTTCCATATAAACGACTTCTTCTCTGCAACTAAGAATGGAAGAGCACTTATAATGCAATGGTAGCATCCTTTTAGGGTTGGGATTTGCAATTGTACAAATGATAGGGCTGACCCCCGGGGCCTTAGACGGCAATAGATGCGAGGTCAAAAGGTCAATTACGCTACTATTTTCATATAGATTACTTTGTCTCTGAACCTATGTATTGGATAGCATATTTGTATGGTTGTGATTCAAAATTAAACTTTTGGAGTCAATTTTGCTTATTTTTCTAATTGTTTGAGTCTTGTGATAATTACTAACAAAAAACCAGCGGTGAGCGATACAGGCCTTTGGGCCTCTTGTTTTGGGTTATTACACCCATGCCAGGCAATGCAAGTAGGCATTTTTAGAAAACCATATGCATGCAGGGCATTTATTAGGGTCATCTGACCCGAAGGTTATGTTTCATCCATTGCTGAAACTAATTTTCACATTTTGAACCTTTGAAGTTACTACCTGTGTGATTTAATTGAAACTTGCATGGAAATGATTTTGACCATGGTCCTGGAGGGGGTTTCATTTGTGAAAAATATTTACATAAAATTCGGAAAGAAAACTAGGGCAAAACTTCTTAAGGGGAATGGGCCTTTTATATATAATTATTTGGCCCCGAAATGTATCTAAAAAAAATTACTGTGACACAGTGATGGGTACAGGCCTGTTTTGGGGCTAATTTACATTATAGATAGCATACAGATTAGTATAAAAAAGTACCCTCTGAAATTGCAATTATATTGCCTCCCCTGAAAAATATAATGAAACCTCTGGTCCTGACCAAGTATCGATCCGATAAATCCAATTATGGCCGTCATCTTCAAAACACATTCAATATGAACTTAGGAAAAAAACTGGTTCCCAGTAATATTTTAAAGGACAATTCAGTCTAAAGGAGAACATTAAAATTTGGACATATATAAAAAAAAAAACCCCAGTTCTTAATGGAGTAATTGATCAGTCCGTTTTATCTGTTGTGATATGCCAGAAAAGCCCCATTAGTGGTGAAAATGCGTGAGCAATGTTCAAAAACTTTCCACGCTGTACGCCATGGTTCACATTGTGGTCGAACTTCTTGTATGCCGATACCACTGTGCCTTGACTCGTTGTGTAATGCAGACATTTTGTCTAGAAACTTGCTTAAATCGCTCAGACAAACTTGTTGTTTACCTTATAAGTGGTGAATTGCCTTGCCTAAAAATCATTTTTATCCACACCATCCTTGTGGTTATGTGAGTTCATTTGTTTAACCGTGCTAGAGACTTTTGGCTCGGGTTTATATGGGATTGCATGCGAACATAATTGTACCTGCTTAATCGTATTGTATCAAACGATTTGTAATTACAACAGGTTTGTCAATTAAAATATAAGCAATGACGTGGAATTGTCAATATTTATGTTATTATTATGTTTCGTAAGATAAATGTAGATCAATACTTTTTATGACATATTTGCTTCCTTGGTTATGTAAACGAATTAGCCTGAGTGAATTGTCTCTTTAGTAGCATTATTTCTCAAAAA